>NC_079230.1:26825162-27044465 GCF_029633865.1 Lampris incognitus
AGCTCAGTACAGTATAGTAATAGTGCCATATTAGTACTGTATTAGTATAGTATAATATAGCATAGCTCAGTACAGTATAGTAATAGTATCATATCATATTAGTACTGTATTAGTATAGCATTGTATAGTATAACATAGCATAGCTCAGTACAGTATAGTAATAGTATCATATTAGTACTGTATTAGTATAGCATAGCATAGTATAACATAGCATAGCTCAGTACAGTATAGTAATAGTATTATATTAGTATAGTACAGCATAGCATAGCATAGCTCAGTACAGTATAGCAATACTATCCTATTAGTATTGTATTAGTATTGCATAATATAGTATAGCTCAGTACTAGCATAGCTCAGTACAGTAGCGTAATAGTATCATATTACTATTGTATTAGTATAGTATAGCAAAGTATAGTATAGTCATAGTATCATAACTGTGTAGTATAGCACATTAAAGTATAGCACAGCACAACCTAGTATGCTTGAATCTTCCAGAGTACAACGATTGCATGCCCCAGTATTTATCAATGTCGAGTACAAGTACTTCAAAACTATCCCTAGGTCCAGTTGTGGTGATATGATATTAAGTCCCTGTCCAACGCCAGCTGCCGGTGACATATCTGACGTGTTCCACGCTACGAAGGTAGCACGAGGAGACGGACGTCCCTATGAAGTTTGCAGAGAATGGCGTCCAGAAGCCACAAGTACAAGTTGGTTTTCCTCCTCTCCTGTCTTCACCCCCCCTCTCTCCCCAGCGCCAAACCGCTCCATCTGATACCTCAGCCTCTGTCCAAATGATTCATTCAACCGTCCACCCATTAAAGAAACACTGAAACAAAGAGCCAGCACAACGTAAAACAGCCTATACTTTTCCAACCGCACGCGAGCAACCATGCGTGCACTTGCACACACACAGACACACACACACACAAAGCGCACGCACACACGCTCGCATACATACACACACACTCAGACAGGGTCATAAAAGTTACACGCACACGCACATAAATGCATGACCACAGGACCAAACATAGAAAGATACATCTTTACTTACCAAGGCACACATCCAGTGCACGCGCGCACACACACACACAAACACACACGTTCGCCAAATTAAGCACGCTCCCGCTTACTGCTGTCCTGGACCATTCCATCTCCAGCCACACACTCACATGCACTTTTTTCCTGCTCCAGAAGCCCCAAAGGCAACACCGTTACTGCCACCGTGGGCCCCGGCCAAAGGCCAAACCTGACCAGAGATGACATCATACCTCTGTCTAACCCCCCCTCCCCCTCCAGCCCTGATCCGTTCCCCTCTGCAGACATCCTCCTCAAACAAAGGACCGCGTTCCAACACGAGCCATCCAACCCTCCGTCTAATGACAGGGTAGGACTGAGCAGTGCCAGGGGGCAGGAGAGCTGGAGGTACTCTGGTCGGGAACGCTGCCCGTCCAGGATTCCACACGGAAACATGTGGTTCACTCTGAATGGAGCTGGAGAGGAGCGACAGACACAGGGGGATGGATGGTTGGATGGATGGATCGATGGATGGGCGGCTGGATGGATGGATGGATGGATAGAGGGGGAAGGGGAGAAAGGAAGGAGACCACAAAGTAAGCCCGTAGCCCAAGGATTTGGATCAGTTGCGGCTATAGGTGGGATTGTATTCTGCTTTCATCATGAAGGCCCCCCCCCTCCTCCTCTCTCTCTCCCTCTCTCTCTCTCTCTCTCTCTCTCTCTTTGTCGGATGGCATGGAAGAGCCGATGCATCTCCTTCAGATAGAACATGAGTATGAGGTTTATGCATGCAATTAAATTCCCTTTGCAAACTTCCTTTTCACCATTATTGAAAACTGGCCCTGTTCAACGCTGCGGATCGGTTTCGGGGAATGCAAATGACAGGACCAAGGTTCAGTTTTGACCTTCCAGTTGCACAACACAACAAAAGTAAATGCGATGTGGACAACCATAGCACACATTGAGGGCCATTAGCAGGTTTGGTAAAAAATTAAAAAGTTCCCTGGCCACAAAAAAAAACAACCCCACAAAACAAATAGAAGACTTTTAATTTGCTCAAATCTGTCTTTGAGTTTGAATAGGGACATTTTCAGGCCCTGCGTCTTATTGGCAAACCTGGTGAAGCTGCACACTCCAACATCCATCCATCCTTTATCCAAACCGCTTATATCCTACTCAGGGTCGCAGGGATGCTGGAGCCACTCCAACATGGACACTCCGACACATCGACTGATCCCAAGATACGGTGGCCCATAGTGAACAAACAGGACAATCGTTTAGCCAAACAAAAATCTGAAAAAACCCCAAACTTTTCCAAGATAGAAGCAACTGATAGGATTCGCAAAAGGATTTCCTTCTTAAACGCCTTAATACTTTTTTTCCCCTCTTTCCTTGGCTCAGGATTCTAAATTAACGAGGCAGATGGAGGCCTGGCCCGGACGAGGATGCGAGTTAGCAGCTATGCTAACGTCGATCTGCGCGAGCACTCAAGAGAGCGTGGGCTCTGTTTGATATTAGCCACATGTGGGCCCGCCTGCCCGGTGCTATGTTGTAAACCTGTCATTGTTCTGGGTCAGTTCCCTAAGGATGTCCGTAAACCACCAACCCGCCCCCCCACCCCCCACCCACACACACACACACACACACACACACTTTAAGCATGAGGATTCCTACTCCTCCTCCTCTTCTTCTTCGGGGACAGGGCCAGGAGCGGACAGCCTGTGTTCCGTCAAGGCGTCCAAAATTCCATGACTTTCCCAGAATTCCCGACTCGCGCCAAGTCATATATTCTGTTGTCATCCACAAGGCCCTAATGAAAACCCACGGGGAACACGGAGCATGTGCGTACACGTGCACATCCTTTTTTACACGAGGAGGGGGGGGGGGAATAGCCTATGCGCGCGCACTCGCGCGCGCACTCGCACGCACGCCATAGCGGACGCTAAATATTCATTAGAGCCGTTTCATTCCATCTCGCCTGTGGTGCGCCGTGGAATATAGGTTGGACTTATTGAATTAGTCCGCTCTCTGCGCAAACCACTAATAACAGGATATAGTGCATCTAGGCCCATGAAAAAGAGAAGTATTTAGCGTACTTTCGAGTGCAGAGTGAATCAGCGGCTCACTGGGTCCAAGTCAAACAAACCGCGCCGAATCCAATTCTCCTAAAATTCTCCCAATTCTCCCGTCCGTAGAGGCGACGCCGGATCATCGCGTCACACCTTTTCACGCCACTTTATCTCTGTTATCCGCCGTACAAAAAAAATAAAAATACAAAAAAAATCACTGTTCAATTACATACTCTCTGAATTGCTCACGGTGGTGTCCGGGGTTGGGGTGGGGTGGGGTGGGGGGTGGGGTTCACCCGTTTGTTTTCGTGCAGTCCCCCTGACCAAGAGGGAATAGCGGCCCCGTGCCAGGAAATATGAATGAGAATCAGCCAACGGGGGTATTAACTGCGTTTTAGAAGAGCTTTGCTTAGTTTTTAATGGGTGTGTGTGTGGGGGGCGGCGCAGGGGGGGGGCTTAGATAGGCCACAGACTTCTTTTCACAAATGAACGTGTCAAGTATTTAGGTGGCTTATAAATCACGCACGCACGCACGCACACACACACACGCACACACCTTTTTTCTCGCCCCCCTTTCCTTTCCTTTCCTTTTCAGCGGGGTTTCGGGGAGCGGTGTGATTGCTCCCAGCCCTTGGCCCTCCTCTTAGGTGAGGCGGCCTAAGTCAACATTCGCCCCGCTGTTTTAGTGCACCAGATATTTTTTAAGATTATGACGGGACCGTAAAACGGAACTGCGCCATATACTTTGATTGACGGCCGAGCCGCGCGCAAACTCAAGACAGCGCTACCGTAATGGTGTGTGTTTAGGATGGGTAACAATAATGTTTCAGTCGGACACAGTTGGGAAGTTAAAACAAAAACAAAAAACAAAAAACAAAAACAAAAAAAAACCGCTGCGGTTTCTCACTATTTTGGCTCCGCGTGGCATCCGTAACTGGGAGTCAAACCCGGCTCGCGGGATGTCTGCGCGCACAACCCAAGAAATTCCTCAGCGCTGGAAAAAAAAGAGGCGGCTACGTATGATCGAGGGAGTTCATTTCATCTTCAACCTTAAGGCCCCCTTTTCCTCTCTGCCGATCCATATCTGGAGAGGAGCCATCGGGTGACGGTATCATCTCGCAAAGACTTGAACTCCCCCATTCACCTCCGTTGCAGACGATGCCAGATCACATCCAGTCGGTCTGCAGCCGAGGAGCTGCACCGACTCGGAAGCCAGAGAAATAAAAGCTTTCAGTGACTTGAAACCACAAGCGTTTTTCTCAGCCCAGTCTGTAGACTGCCAACGTGTTGATGAATGAGGACGTAGCTGAGGACATCCGCAGATTAACCCCAATTTACACTCAATGCGGGTTATTACGCTTAATGACTGGCGTCCCGGTTCCGTACCCTGGCCTTAACCACACTAAACCCAAACCTAAACCTAACCACCTCTGCTATACCTACATCAAACCATGTCTGATCTACTAAAGCGGACGACCAGGGTGCTGAGATGTCCCCTACGCCAGTGGTTCTCAACCTTTTTGGGGTCCTGGACCCCCTGCGTATTTTTGATCTACCCTGAGGACCCCTCCACCTGATCTTGGGGGAGGGGGGGTTGCAATTTGTAGAAACAGTAGAAACTGCATTTTCAATTGCATTATAGCATTTATTCACTCTTTGGGGCAAAAATAAGAGCTTTCAGTTGTAACTTAGATATAGTTAACAAAACAGAATTCTTATGCAGTTACTTTCAGATATATGTAACAAAACAGAATATGTATTCAGTAACTTTCAGATATATGTAACAACCGAATTTTTATGCAGTAACTTTTAACAATGCAAACGGGAGCGAGATCTCTTTATTAAAATACAATAAATTACACTTGTGAAACAGATGTAATTAGAGAAAAAAGTCCTGTTACCCTTTATAGTTTAGGTAGATAAAGGTCTCAGTCACATTTGAGTAAAATAATCCTATTTCTATAAATGTCATATGATCTTTCTTTTAAAGATATTTTATTTTCACGGACCCCTTGCAATTACACCACGGACCACTAGGGGTCCGCGGACCCCCGGTTGAGAAACACTGGTTTACAGAACGAAACGCAGCACAGCAGCACAGCGCAAAGACAAAAACACACCCCAAAAACTACAACAACACACACATTCAAACTATCACATCTACCCAAACTAGAAAATAAACAAATAAACCGCTGTCCAAGGGAACGAACGCCAGCCGGGGTGTGACTGTCGGAACCGCCGGACTGCACGAGTTAGCGGTTAGCTTAGCCCACCGCACTTCCGCGTCCTGTCACACCGCCCTCGGCGTTTCCTCCTCGGGCACAGCTCCAGGCAGGGGCCGTGGTCCCCGGGCCCACCGGACGGGCTAGCGGTTAGCTTAGCCTGCCCCGCTCTCGCAGCCGTCAAACGAAGACAAAACTTAGACGCACACGTGGACAAAGGCACTGCATGGACGGCACTTGGTGAGGCCGCCGCAAACGTGAATTCGGGCAGCGAATGTGTGCACTCACTGGCACGGTGAATTAGTTGCATGCAAATAGTTTGTCTGCGAGACTGCAGGTTGTCATGCTGCGTGAACTTCCATGCCCCTTACTTGATTTCGATACGTCGAATTAGTCCTGCAACATCCAGACAGAAACTTGGGCAGAAATTATATATCTGGTAGGGGTGAAAGGTCAACCGGCGAAAATGGCAAACCCACCAGCAGGTAGAGTGACTATCTTGGCAGACAGCTGTGGCCGCCTTAGAGAGTTAAAGTTGGGTCCTCTGGATTGTCAAACGACCTTCGTAGCCATGTGGCCGCCCTGCCGTTCCAACGTGCCACCATTAATCCATCTCCTGCCGTTTCCATGGTCCCATTTCAACGTGTATTTATGTTTACTGTGATTAAGAATAACCTTGCATGTCTCTCTACAAACCACACTCCCCCATTAGGGACCATAAGTCTCGAGTTTGAACTTGAAGTCTAGAGTCCAAATCATCATTATAAGTGTCCTTTGGTAAGACATTGGACCCATTCATTATAAGTCATTCCTGATGAGAGCAGTAGACCAAAGGCTATAAAAACGTTTTACAAAGTACACAAAACCCACGTCTTCTCTCCAAGTCATTAATAAATGCCCCCTTTTGACCCCGGAATAAATCATCTCTCTTTGCATCATCTGCCCCTTCGCCGCCGGCGGCCCCGTGCGCTCCGTTTGGTTTCAGGGGACTTGCATGGAGACGAGCAAAACGACAGGCCGCAGAACAGAGAGGGGAGCTGCAAGTCCCTGCAACTTGGCAGCAGGGATGCAACCGAAAACAAGCTGTAATTATCCATCTGGGTTCGCATTTGAATATAACACACACACACACACACACACACGCACACAACGTTTGGGTACAGCAACCCCGGTCAAATCTCCAGAGGGATGCTCGGGTTCCTCTCGGTCGAGTCTGGATGCTGTTCTCAGTCTTTCCTAACTCACACACACACACACACACACACACACACACACACACACACACACACGCACAATGTAACATTAGCTCACTCCAGACCACACTGTCAGTGGGGCAGTTAGACGTGCCTGCCTGCTGGGATGTTGGCCGATGCCTTTACCCCCCCCCCCTTCTTCTCCCCCCTACCCCACCAACCCCCTCAGACATTGTTTCTGACTTACACTGTCTGTTTCCCCAGTGTTTGGCCTGCTAATCCAAGAATGCGAGCGGCACTCCGGTACATTGTTTTACGAGGTTACGGGAGTATACACGGGTTGTGTAATGCGGACCCCCCGCTTTACACAGGAACGCTGCCCCCCGATAATCAACTGCGGGACGCTGCCTCTGACAATATTTGACGGAGAACCGAATGCAAGCCTTGCAGCTGCACTACAAGGACCCAATAGGCAAGAATTCTGGATTCTGTTGGGTCACCGTCCACTGAAGTCAGTGAACGAATTAGAAAAAAAATATCTTTTTTTGCAAAAAGAAAAGGTATCCATCGCCTATGGGGGAAAAGTTGGTTTATGTTACTGAACTAAATGCTATTTATCATTATTCAAAGGAAAGACGCATTTTTTAAACTTTTTTTTTCGTCTTTCTACCCCTTTGAGACTAGTTTCTGACCTCATGGCTGGTTTACCTAGCTGGATATAACTTGGTTAACAACATCTAGCCTTGAACTTTGGTCATTGTTTCAATTTCCCGTTGACTAAATGACATTTTTAGATAAAACTGGATCAGATATTGGGCGGTCGAACATTGATTTCGATATCACGCGTTTGCATTTTTTCCCCACATTTTACGTATATTTGTTTCGTACGTGGCTTGAAACGATGGAAACGCGGCAACCCATATTTGCAATCATTTATTTACCCGCAGTAAGTGAAATCTATCAACAACAAAAAAAAATGTAGAAATATTTTCCAACAGAATGGACTTCCACCCCCGGCCATTTGAACAGAGCAGATTTGCATGAACCTTAAAGAAATGGTGAGCTCTTGTTCAGTCTACCAAAGACTTCAGTAAAACAGGAATGACAAGCTAGCACCTGAAGGAGCCCAGGATAAGTGCTCCTTATGACACCACCTTTAAGGCAACAGACACCTTAGCCTTGCATATCTCTGTCTTGGCCATGGCCCGATTAACCCACTAGGGGGCGCCGGGGCAGAAAGTACTATGGGCCACTACCAATCCGGATATGGGTCCCTCTTAAAGCACCTCTCATTTCAGGTGATTCCCTAACAAATCTGCATATAATCGAATTACCATAACCCAACTGACACACTGAGAACGTGGGGCCTTCTGGGCCCCTGGGGGTCAGGGCCCCGGGGCAGGTGCCCTCTTGGGTTAGTAATCCAGCATTGGTCTTGGATAATGGAGTGAGTCGAGGTGAGGCTCGTTGGACCTCCTCAAGCTCTGTTTGTACTCTTTGCCTTTTTGTGTTTGTTCACCCCCCCCCTCCCGTCTCTCCGCAGGATAAAGAATCGGCTCGTATTTCACGTCGTTTCCCAGTCCCGCCCCCTTCCCCCGACGCTTTCTGCCATCTCCCCGACCCCGCGGCCTCCCGTCTGTCTGTCAGCCCCCCCGACTCCCCACGGCAGACAGTTGGAAACCTCGGCTAATTATCGGTTGCACCAGAATGCAAAAGTCTGACACACGGCTCGGATCGAGGACTCTCCGCCGCCCTTCCGCAAGGGGCTCCAATGGACGGAGATTTGTGCGATAGGTTAACGGCGAGGTCAACGGCGAGGTCATAAAACTGGCTGAGGGGGCGACAACGTCAAATTGACGTTGGTTTATAGTTAAGGCTGTGACTCCCATTCAGCGCTCCATAGAGAGGGGTCTCCATCCACGTCGTCCACTCAGGGGGGGGGGGGCGAGATGAAGAGGACCAGAGGACACGAGGCCATAAAAAGCGTCTTCGAGATGCTCATCCTGCCGCAATAAAGTCACATACAGGAGACGAGTGCTACACATGACGTAACGTGAGCTGGTACCACCAGCTCCCGTTACTCAGCACCAGTTCAGAAGTACGTCCGACCCGGAGCGAGTGAGCCACGCTGTGTCACCGGCTGCACGCCGTTCCCAGCAGCAGCAGCAGCACCGTCTCTCTAGTCTGTTCTGTTCTATCCGAAGGTGACGCGTCCCCTCAAGAATGTGTTTCTCTTCCTCCCGACGTTCGCTCCAATTTCCCCTCTGGTCGCTTGCTTCGCTCGCACGTTGGAGGAGCTGTTGTTTGAGGAATCTGGAAAACACCAGCGGGGGAATGAGAGGAATTTCTGCTTCTCGTTTCTCCTCAACCACCCCACACGCCCCCCCTCCCCCCCCACACCCCTCGTGCTCTTTACTTTGGATGCCCCGGCGCAGACGGGCTCTTGAGTTTTCTCTTGTTTCTGAATATGGCCCAACAATAACAAGCTCTCATAAACAATGGGGCTTGTTGATTGGGGGGTTGAGAGGGAGAGTGGCTGTTACTGGCACAGGCAGATGGTTTTGCTGGCGGCAGGCCTCGCGCGCAGTCCTAAAAATCTCAAAGTACAGGGCGACGTCGAGGACTGCGAAAGATTTAAAGGGCAGCCCTCAACGTGCACCATCTCCGTAGGAACATAAACACATGCTTTGGTTCTTTCGAGCTCTATCATTCTTCCAAAAAGACGCCGGTGGACCCGACTCCGAGAGGGGATGCTGGTCTGTGTCAGGAAACCACAAAAGTTTAGAAAAATAACGGCAGTTTTTGGAGTTTTCGGCCCTCCGCGGAACAGATGGACCCATAAAGCCAGAGTCTGGATCACGTCGACTGGAGTTTTAAACATGAGGACCGCAGAGCTCAGGGCCGCTCTTTCAACTGCAAAAGCAAAACCCTACGTGCACAAAATGAACCGAGTGTCATGGGTTGCGTTGCTTCAGAACACATTTCAACTTGGTGTCTCATTGAGGAAAATGGGGGAGCTTATCTACAGTACGATAAGAACTTGGAAAATTAAACCTCTGGATCTGCTGTTGTTTTTTTTTTCAGTATTAAAGTGAATTACTTGTAATGGTGCCACATGTCTCAGACAGGTTCTGTAACTCGGGGACCAACGAACTGAAGAAAAACAAAACCTCTGCGCAAGATAAATACCAGCCAGTTTAATGGCTGAATGCACCACTTCAGATATTTCCCTACTGTTCACTGGAGGCGAATCAAAAGCGGTTCTGGAGGTCCTGTGTTTCTCCAAAGCATAAAGATAAGACGAACAAGCGGTCTTAGACATGCACTGCCCCCGTGTGGCCGTACACAGAACTGTATTCCAAATCACCTGCCCACATACGGGTGATGTATTTCAGTGGGCTCTGGTTGTGTAAAAACCAAAAACCAAAAAAAAACAAAACAACAATGCTACTCAATCATGCATCCTTTAGAGCCATCTATAAGCAAGTTTTCATCCAAAACCAAGCATAAAGCAGCCAATTCCACTAATTAGTCCAATCCTGTTTGGATGAAGGCGCGCCAACAGCTGAAGCGAGTGGGTGTAGCGCAGAGTTGAGATGAAAATTCACATACACATGGCTCTCCATAGAATAGGGTTGACAACCACTGATTTGTATACTCACAATGGATTCAATGACCTATTTGACATGTCGTTTCCTTTGCGTCTCATGTCATTCTGTCTATGGGTGGGGTAGACTTCCTAAGGATACCGCATGGAAAAAAAACGGGGGGAAAAAAAAGGCATCTTTTAAGGAAGCCAATTTTTTTTTCTCTTAGCGTTTCATTCTTTATTTTAGAATAATGTAAAAATCCAACATTGAAAACAACACATTTCACAGGCTCACTCACTCATCAAACATGCATCAAACAAGAGGTTTTCTTTCTCATGGTCTTCATCAGTCGAGCTGTCTTTTGTATCATCTGCCGTCATCACTTGCTTTCAGACTTGAACGGATCGGACCAAATCTTCACACCTACGACCGAAAAGCAGAATGTTACCACGGTCAGCAACAGATGACAGCGCAGCTATCCACAGCCCACAGTTTTGGCTTTGGACAAAACCTGCAGAGGCAGAGACTCGACTTTGTGACTGGTAACAAATGTAAGGACATCTGAGTTGTCCCAATGAGTGAACATTTTTCTCTATTAAATACAAGCATACATTGGATATTACACTGTCTTATTACCTTCCCGTTGTCCCTTTCTCACCTCTGTTTAGCACTTAATAGGTGTAGGAAGTACAGTGGTGCTCGAAAGTTTGTGAAGCCTGTAGAATTTTTCTATATTTCTGCATAAATATGACCTAAAGCATCAGATTTTCACACAAGTCCCAAAAGTAAATCAAATCAAATCAATTTTATTTGTACAGCCCAATATCACAAAATTGCCTCAGTAAAGTAGATAAAGAGAAGCCAATTAAACAAACGAGACAAAAATATTATACTTGGGTCATTTATTTATTGAGGAAAATGATCCAATATTCCATATCTGTGAGTGGCAAGTATGTGAACCTTTGCTTTCAGTACATGGTGTGACCCCCCATGAAACAATAACTGCAACTAAACGTTTCTGGTAACTGTTGATCAGTCCTGTACAGCCGCTTGAAGGAATTTTAGCCCATTCCTCCGTACAGAACAGCTTCAACTCTGGGATGTTGGTGGGTTTCCTCACATGAGCTGTTCGCTTCAGGTCCTTCGATGGGTTAAGGTCAGGACTTTGACTTGGCCTTTCCAAAACGTTAACTTTATTCTTCTGTAACTATTCTCTGGTAGAACAACTTGTGTGCTTAGGGTCGCCGTCTTGCTACGTGACCCACGTTCTCTTGAGATTCAGTTCACGGACAGACATCCTGACATTTTCCGTAAGAATTTGCTGGTATAATTCAGAATTAATTGTTCCATCAATGATGGCAAGTCGTCCTGGCCCAGATGCAGCAAAACAGGCCCAAACCATGATACTACCACCACCATGTTTCACAGATGGGATAAGGTTCTTATGTTGTGATGCAGTGTTTTCCTTTCTCCAAACATAACGCTTCTCATTTAAACCAAAAAGTTCTACTTTGGTCCACAAAACATTTTTCCACTAGCCTTCTGGCTTGTCCACGTGATCTTTAGCAAACTGCAGACGGGCTGCAGTGTTCTTTTTGGAGAGCAGTGCAACTCCTTGCAACCCTGCCATGCACACCATTGTTGTTCAGTGTACTCCTGATGGTGGACTCATGAACATTAGGCAATGTGAGAGAGGCCTTTAGTTGCTTAGAAGTTACCCAGGGTTCCTTTGTGACCCGGCCGACTATTACACGCCTTGCTCTTGGAGTGATCTTTGATGGTCGACCACTCCTGTGGGGGGGGGGTAACGTAAAAATGGTCTTGAATTTCCTCCATCTGTACACAATCTGTCTGACTGTGGATTGGTGGAGTCCAAACTCTTTAGAGATGGTTTTGTAACCTTTTCCAGCCTGAGGAGCATCAACAACGCTTTTTCTGAGGTCCTCAGAAATCTGCGTTGTTCTTGCCATCATACATTTCCACAAACATGTGTTGTGAAGATCAGACTTTGATAGATCCCTGTTCTTTAAATAAAACAGGGCGCCCACTCACACCTGATTGTCATCCCATTGATTGAAAACACCTGACTCTATTTTCACCTTCCAATTAACTGCTAATCCTAGAGGTTCACATACTTTTGCCACTAACAGATATGTAATATTTCCTCAATAAATAGATGACCAAGTATTTTGTCTTGTTTGTTTAATTGGGTTCTCTTCATCTACTATTAGGACTTGTGTGAAAATCGGATGACGTTTTAGGTCATATTTATGCACAAACATAGACAATTCTAAAGGGTTCACAAGCATTCAAGAATCCCTGTGTAAGAGTTGGCTTGAGGACTGTCTTACCTACTGGTTGCACATCAGCTTGATTTATTCCTTCCCGGTTCATCTTTTGGACTTGTTCTAAAAGAGAAATGTGGAAGTGTGTCTTATACTAAAGAAGAAAAAAAAACAAAGCTTGAGATTGATAAAATTCAGTTGCAATGACATTAAATCTGAGCACAAGCTCCTTATCATGAATTTTGTTATTTCCTGTCCTGGGCATCTGTCAAATGACAAGGAAGCAGTCTACAAGCCTACAACTACCATCAAGTCAAGTCTAACTTTATTTGCATCGCCCTAAATTGCAATTCAATCCCAGAAGTTTGTACAATGACACTACATTCTCTAATATACATTCTCCTTTACTATCTTTGGACACGCGAGCTCCTGCTCTATGCTGGCCAATGCTTTGAAGGACAGTGACTGAACACTGAAAAAAATACAATTGCATTGAAATATATTTTCTTGTTGGATATCCGTCTGCAATATTCTGGCTATCTTTTTATCTTTTCCTTTGGAGACTATTGATCCACGGTAGGCGTCCTCGATGAGTGCAAAAGCAATCAAAGACAAATTATATGATTATTTGACTCCCCATCAGTTAGTCCGTCCCAACATTAAGGCCATGACACAGTAGCCACAGACTCTGGCGTCATCTCAGACCTCTGTATGGATGTCCTTCGATTCAACAGTCAAGTCAGGTCAGTTTTGGTTGTATAGCCCAATATCTCAAATTACTAATTTGCCTCAAGGGGCTTTACAGCCATCAGACTGTGCAGCAGTCTCTCTCAGCACGGGCAGCAAACATCTCCGTTCACTGGGAAGGTGTTGGACCCCAATGGGGCTTAATGAGTATTTATCACTTTCACCAATGTTTACCTAAATGCAAGTGGCACACGTTTCTTACACGTTTGACATTGTAATAAATAAATGTGGAAATACATGCAATACGTTTTTTTTTATATTCTACATATTTTGCACTGCTTATGTTATAGTGGCCGTTTCTGCATTTCTCGTGCGCAGACCTCTTGTGCTAGCAACGTTTGCATATATTTATCATTGTTATCTGATGGCTCCTACACTTCCTATATATTACCGACTACCTGCCTGTATGCAACAAACCGCGTGGCCGGCCTGGGATCACCACTATTTGGCATATGCAAGAGTATTTCATGTTTCTACTGCAGTATCTTGTATGTTTCATACGTTTGGTTCCTTTACCCTGTGCCCTCTTTTTCAGTTTCAGCTTATTTCGAACGCCAAGGAAAATTAAATTAAAATATATAACATAAAAAAAACAAAACAAGCATCAAACGTTTGTTTCGAATCTCGGCGGTTCGAAAAGGAGTAGGCAGAAGTGGGGGAAACTTTTCTAGTCCTACCCTCTTTTCAATTCCCCCCGATAATCAAATGACGTCTCTCTCTCCATCCATCCGTCTCCTACACCAGTGGTTCTCAACCTTTTTGGGGTCCTGGACCCCCTGCGTATTTTTGATCTACCCTGAGGACCCCTCCACCTGATCTTGGGGGAGGGGGGTTGCAATTTGATAGCAACAGTAGAAACTGCATTTTAAATTGCATTATAGCATTTATTCACTCTTTGGGGCAAAAATAAGAGCTTTCAGTTGTAACTTAGATATAGTTAACAAAACAGAATTCTTATGCAGTAACTTTCAGATATATGTAACAAAACAGAATATGTATTCAGTAACTTTCAGATATATGTAACAACCGAATTTTTATGCAGTAACTTTTAACAATGCAAACGGGAGCGAGATCTCTTATTAAAATACAATAAATTACACTTGTGAAACAGATGTAATTAGAGAAAAAAGTCCCGTTACCCTTTATAGTTTAGGTAGATAAAGGTCTCAAGTCACATTTGAGTAAAATAATCCTATTTCTATAAATGTCATATGATCTTTTTTTTTAAAAGATATTTTATTTTCACGGACCACTAGGGGTCCGCGGACCCCCGGTTGAGAAACACTGGACCTACACTGCCACGGGACACGTTAAACCTGACCAAGGGGGGCCGCAGCATCACGCTGGTTTCTAAACATCGGGCGCTTCCTCCCAGGCTCGCTGCAGTCTGACGCTCAGCCGCCCGCGCGTTTACAACCGCAAACCCTGCCTTCGGCGGGTCAACGCCGGAATGAAACGGAAGTTCGAAAACTCACTGTAGTCGTCTTTGTGCGCAAGCGGGTAAAAAAATATCGGGTAAAACGCGGCGGCGACCGCCGTTACAAACCCTCCAAATATCAACGCGATTCTTTTGTGAGGTGACATGTCTGTTGCGGGAGGCAACCGCGAGAATCCGACGCCTTCACCTCCAAGCGTACGCTTTTACGAAGCAACTGCTTCCGGGTTAGAGGTCGCTGTTAGATGACGTGTGCGTTCAACGCGAATAGAGTTCAGGAACGTTTATGAGTGACGGCCTCAAGTGAAAACGCAACAGGCAGGTTGGGCTTTCCCGAGGTTCTGTCCTCAATGGGCATCGAATAAACGCGAAACTGTGTTGTTACATTAAACAAATAATTAATGTGTTATACTATTAGCCAAATAACAAAGTCAACTTTAACAACTCTAGATAAGATAATATAAGATACTTTATTGTCCTCAGTATTTTATAGCGAAACCGCAGGAACCTAACAATACATCAAAATAACTTTCTTTTTTTTTAAAAGACAAACAGCTGTTGAATTGTTAGTTCAAACATTTTAATCAGACAGCCTCCTCCATCTCAGCCAGGCAGATGGTATGCACGTGCTCTCGGAGATGCGATTCCGTTTACGGAATCTCCTTCTCCGGCTGCTTCCAGGCCTTGCACGTCACCTCCTGATCCAAGAGAGATTGGCGCATGTCTTTGAATTCGAGGAGAGCTCGCCTCTGGAGGATCTCCTTCGCTCACGGCAGTTTCTCATTCTCGTGAAGATGTAGCACTTTCCCCCCCCTCCCAGGACGTACACTTCACAGCCAACAGGTTTTTGGCCTTAGTCTGGGCCTTCTTGGCTTCTGTGCTTGAGTCCCACTTGTCTCTCATTTCAAGCTGAAGCTGCAGGATGGTTTCCTAACACTTCTCAGCTGCCAGGGCACTCAGGACTTTGTGTGTGGAGGGCTTTTTTTCCCCACCTTCATTTCCTTTTGGGAGGGCCTCCCTCTGCTCCTCACTTGCTGAGCTTGGCAACATCCTGCTCTTATTTCTTAAGGATCTCCTTAAAGCTGGGAACACACTAGATGATTTAAAGGCTGATTATAACACCGATTTAGACATAAAGATTGATTTTCCAAGATTGTGGAGATTCTGTACCGGTCTGTGCAAAGTAAGGCTGTTCAACATGGACAGTTTGCATACTTTATTATCTTGTAGTGTGGAAGGGTTTAAGATTCAACTCTCTCACCCCTTGATTGAGCCGTTCACCGGTCAGAGCCATCACAGTTGCATCAAACATGTCTGATTTTTACTGCTGGAATCTGGATAAGCCTGAGTTTATCACCTGTGTGTCCACCTCTATAATTGCAGTCATAACCAATGTGCTTGTCTTCAACTGTAATACTCGAAAGTCAGTCATTAAAAGTGTAATCCCAATATTTTCCCAGTTGGTTAGACGTTAAAAGTCTCCTAGTGTGTTCCCAGCTGAAGCTCAATTCTCTCCAGCTCAGCTCAGAGCTGACCGATGACCTCCCTGAATTCATTCACACTGCTGTTTAGCCGGACAACAGAATGTGGGGGCAATTCTGAGACACCAAAGCCTCTCCTCCTCTACTAGCTTTTATTCCATCCATCCATCCATTATCTGAACCGCTTACCATGCTGTCAGGGTCGCGGGGATGCTGGAGCCTATTCCAGCAGTCACTGGGCGGCAGGCAGTGAGACACCCTGCACAGGCCGCCAGGCCATCACAGGCCCCCCCCACACACACACACACATTCATACCTAGAGACAATTTTTTTTTTTTAGTATGGCTGATTCACCAAACTTACATGTCTTTGGACTGTGGGAGGAAACTGGAGCCCCGGAGGAAACCCATGCAGACACGGGGAGAACATGCAAACTCCAAACAGAGGACGACCCACCAAGGTTGGACTACCCCGGGGCTCGAACCCAGGACCTTCTTGCTATGAGGCGACCGTGCTAACCACTGTGCCACCGTGCTGCCCGCTAGCGTTTATTCTCTCTCGGAAATAAAGTGTTCCTGATTCCTAATGCGGGGCAGCATGGTGGCGCAGTGGTTAGCGCGGTCGCCTCATAGCAAGAAGGTCCTGGGTTCGAGCCCCGGGGTAGTCCAACCTTGGTGGGTCATCTCGGGTCATTCTCTGTGTGGAGTTTGCACGTTCTCCCCGTGTCTGCGTGGGTTTCCTCCAGGGGCACCGGTTTCTGCCCAAAGACATGTAAGTCAGGTGAATCGGCCGTACTAAATTGTCCCTTGGTATGAATGTGTGTGTGGGCCGTGTGATGGCCTGGCGGCCTGTCCAGGGTGTCTCTCCGCCTGCCGCTCAATGACTGCTGGGATAGGCTCCAGCATCCCCGCGACCCTGAGAGCACGATAAGAAGTTCAGACAATGGATGGACGGATGAGTCCTGATTCGAACCCAGTGCTTTCCTCCTTTACTTTTCTACTCAATGTACCCTACGCTTGCCACATAGCCCAGCTATAACTTCAAAATGGCGCCTGTTCTATCGCCATTGTGCTAGCTTATATTGTTAATGGCGTCAAAACTAAATGAGAAAAGCATCGCCTTTACACGAATTATGTGGATCAACCATTGATGCAGTCTTCTCTCATCAAATCATAGCCATGTGCAAAATTTTGGAACCGTCAACCCAGCATTTAAACAGTAAAAGTATTGTATGGTTGAATAATAGCATGTTTTCAGCGGCACTCACACGTAAACATGAAGTTTGGTCTTCCTGCCGTTCCGTACACCGGAATGCGTCACCTGACCACATTGTCACATGCCGGTGACGTCTCACCAAAACAGGAAGTGTCTGCAGCCCTGACGAATGTCTCCACTCTCTACTTTGGGAAATGAAAATGAAGATTTTAGCCCTTATAACTCTTCTCCTTTGTCGCAATTTCTCGTACGCAACGGAAGACGAACCAAAGCCGATTAAGACTTTCGTCATCCCGCATAGCCACATGGATGTAGGCTGGGTGTACACCATTCAGGTAGCTAGCAGGTTGTTAGCTGGACATCTCTGTGGTGTCTTCAGTGATGGTTTTTAATTCTGTAACGAGACATCCTTCGTATGAACTACTAGTCTTGACAGTTTCCCAGTTGTCAGCAGTACTTCTCACCGTATAACTAATGCAGTATTACCACGAACAACTGTGTAAATTAGTCTTCAATTCTGCAACCTCGGGTTATAAAACATGTTTTGTATTTTCAAATGGCATTAGTGAATTAGTGTCATTAAATAGTATAGTATAATAGCATGAGTATATAAAATTACCAGTAAGATTAATTAGTATACTGTAATGAACATGTTATGATTACAGTTTATTAGTAGAATATATTTGTGTAGTTGCATATTTTGTGTATCTGCGTCAAATTGGCTGCTACATATGAAGTCCCCTAAGAAAAAGTGATCCCATTCTATTCTTTATACTTGTATAATTGTTTGCTGCAAAATAAAAGAAATATGACTTGTGGCGATGATTAGTAGTTTTTGTGGCACAACTGTCTTTATTTACAAAGGGGAAGTTAATCCTTGAAGAGTGTGCACTTCCTATAGGAGAGTATGCATGCCTATGCTGCCAACGTGTACAGCAGTGTGACCGAGGAGCTGTCCAAGTCTAAACGCCGCAGGTTCATTGCGGTGGAGCAGGAGTTCTTTCGACTATGGTGGGATACTGTGGCCACAGATGTCCATAAGAAACAAGTATGAGGACCTTCCACAAAATTATATTTAATCAAGTTTGTCCATCTATGTTTATTCCATAATTCCCTTTCAAGTTGAGATTTATTGATAGCCATTTTGCACATGCACATTTGCCATGAGAGGGTGCTATGATACAGCACTTAAAAGTAGGAAAGTGTTTTCTGTATACAATTTAAATAACACTGTTATTGTGTGGTATCGTTTAGTTTGGTTATTTATCATACATACGGTTTTCTGGTTTCCACTAGGTGCGACAGCTAGTCAAGGAGGGTCGGTTTGAGTTCATAATCGGAGGCCAAGTGATGCATGATGAGGCAGTGACTGATCTGGACGATGAGATATTGCAAATGACAGGTGGCAAAACATGTTTTTGGTCCTTTATTCATCACTGGGATAAAGCAGCTGTGATAACTTAAAAATTCTCTCACCGATTTTTTTCCCGGCTGTTGTGGCTTTCTCTGTGTTTGCGTCTCTGTGTGCTGTTTCCAGAGGGCCACGGTTTCCTCTATGAGACATTTGGGGTGCGTCCTCGGTTCTCATGGCATGTGGATCCATTTGGGGCGTCTGCCACAACGCCTGTTCTCTTTGCCCTGGCGGGCTTCAACGCTCACCTCATCTCGCGCATTGACTATGATCTCAAAGATGCCATGCAAAAAAACAAGGTATTTGCTCATTTCTACAGCCGGTACCAGTGCCATGACTATTTTGTGCTCTTCCCTGTTTATTTTTGCACCTTTTGAGCTGCATTGTTCCCCACAGGTTGAAAATTGCCCCCATGGCAGATAAAAGAAGCCTAAATAAACCAAAGATTCATCAATTTGCCTTATTAGTCAGTGTACACCAAAAAGCAACGACATATGCAATTAGGCCACATATAGCCATAATAATATAAGATGAATAGTCAGTTAGGTGCCATTCTTAAGCTTGCCGAGCGGAAAATGTCCAAGAATGAAAGCGTGATCTCAGCACCTGAATTAACTACATAGTAAATCACATTTACAAAGTGTAGTTACTTGAAACCAGTACTTCTCTCACTCTTGGTCAATTAAGAGAATACCATCCTAAAATGTTAGCTTTCAGTGGATAATTTGCAAAAACTCACTTCGGGCAATGCAGGTGGGAATTTTCAACCCAAAGGAGAAATCTGTTGCCCATCTGTTGTTCACTATTACTATCCGGTATCCGTATTTCTTTGTGCTTGGTGCAGAAATTACAGTTTGTGTGGAGAGGTTCTCCCTCACTGAAGGAGCAGCAGGAGATCTTCACTCACACCATGGACCAGTTTAGCTACTGCACCCCATCCTACCTGCCCTTCTCCAACAGGTACCCCCCCCCCATCTAGTCCCTCATAGACTTTCACGACTTCTGAAATATTCTCCCCCATTACTAGATTCAGTCACTATGCAGCACATCTGGAGTACTTATGTGCACCGTGGAAGAAAGGAAAAGTCTATCAGTCCTGTGAAGGTTTACTGCCTTAAGGAGAATGGAGTCAAGTCAAGTTTATTTGTATAGCCCAAATTCACAAGGTAGTCCCAAAGGGCTTTACAATCAGTACAATGTACAACAATACACTACAGTATACGACATATGACACCCTCTATCCTTGGACCCTAGACCTCTTCTGTTAAGTCTCTTCTGTTAATACAATAGTCTACTACTACTACGACGACTACTACTACTGTTACTACTACTACTACTACTTTCGGCTGCTCCCATTAGGGGTCACCACAGCGGATCATCCATTTCCATCTCTTCCTGTCCTCCGCATCTTCCTCTGTCTGTTAGTACACTACAATAGTATTGGTATAATTTGTCTATTACACACAAGTGATAATCCACTCCAAAGTATGCATTAAAGGATTTTAACACACGCCACAGAGGCAACCACTGGAGTGGCTTATCCTGTTTATACCATGGTCACTTACCAAAGAATTAAAATAAAAGCATTCACTTGCTTTTTATTTAATGTTTTGGACTCAGAATTAAAAGGATATGAAGCAAAAGTTAGCCGATAAGCTAACGCCATGAATGTTCACCGGGCTGGGTACTGATTCAGTGTGTTGCTATGATTACCGCGGATGAATTTAGAACAGCGATTAACATCAAGCCAAACCACATGTGCACTATACGGTTTTAATGCACACACTCCAGCCAATCAGAGACTGGTATTCTCTGTGACCATGGTATAAATATCAGTATCTGCTTTATGTTAGATATTGATATAGACAGACTATAGAGTTAGGTTGTAGTACCGTACCTCAGGCCATCTCTGTGCTAAATAACAGTGTTCTTTTTACTGTCACTTATGGGGAGCAAAAAAGAAAAGTGGTCGTTGCTTTTTCTCAGCTCTGGTTTCTATTGGAATGGAGTCGCCCTGTTCCCCGACCCCCCTAAAGATGGTATATACCCTAACATGAGCCTTCCTGTCAACAAAGAGACGGTACACGCCTATGCCCAGACCATGATAGACAACATAAAGCAGCGGGCCGCATGGTTCAGGACCAACCACGTGCTCTGGCCATGGGTGAGTCCAAAGAAGCCCTCACTCTTTTAGACTGAATAAAAGTAATTCTCATAACAGGGACAATTTACTTAAAGTGCCATTGGGCGGCACGGTGGCCCAGTGGTTAACGCTGTCGCCTCACAGCAAGAAGGTCCTGGGTTCGAACCCCGAGGTTGTCCAACCTTGGGGGTCATCCCAGGTCATCCTCTGTGTAGAGTTTGCATGTTCTCCCCCGTGTCTGCGGTGGGTTTTCTCCGGGTGCTCCGGTTTCCCCCACCATCAAAAGAAACATGCATGTTAGGGTTAATACTCCGGTCTATTACTACTGGGAAAAGAACTGGAGTTGGTCCCCGGGCGCAGCATGAAGGCAGCAGCCCACTGCTCCTAGCTACACACATCACAGCTAGGATGGGTTCATTTGTGGTAACTGAATTTCCCCAAGGGGATTAAAAAGGAAACTTAATTGTGATCCCCCTCCCCCCAGGCATGTAACTGCTGCTTAAATGAAAAACAATAATAATAAAAAAGCCAATTTCAAGTTACGCACATTTTGTTTGTTCATGACATGTTAATTGGTGAGAATTTGTTTTCAGTACTTGCTACCAAACTGACAGCACCACAGAAGTCCAGGAGCTCCTTACTGCATGTCATGACGTTCAGACCAGGGAGTCTGCTGTTAGTACAAATGTATGATAGCGTTAGTATATTAGTATGATTTATTAGTACAATTATAACTTCATATTCTATATATATATATATAAGCATAAGTAAATGGATTGCTTATGTATGCCATGAAACAGGCTTGTACTGTCTCATAAAGAATTTACCTGACTCACTGGATTATTTTGCTCCTTATTTGTTGAGCACTTTCCCTACCGTTGAGTGTTTCTTTGAACAAAGTTATTTTATATATATGTGTGTGTGTGTATATGTATATTGTACTACTATATATATTATATATAAATGCATATATATGATACTATTATATATATTACATTATACATTATTTGAGCCAAACTTTTTAGCGGTAGTGTAGA
The DNA here is from genome assembly GCF_029633865.1 of Lampris incognitus. Classification (NCBI taxonomy): domain Eukaryota; kingdom Metazoa; phylum Chordata; class Actinopteri; order Lampriformes; family Lampridae; genus Lampris; species Lampris incognitus. The sequence continues at coordinate 26,847,008 of NC_079230.1, forward strand.
TTTCCATTGTACCAACTGACTCCATCTCCATACTATGACTCCATACCATGACTCCATACCATGACTCCATACCAACACGGTGTCCATAATCTTATCCGTTATTCATTTCAAGAGTTCATTTGCAAGAACACAACTCAGTTTTTACCAGTTTTGAAATACATATTTTCGTCATACAGTCCATCTAACCTAAATCAAGTTTAAGTTTGCTTGCTTTGATTAGATTAATTAACTTTTGAGACAAAACCCCTTTTGGATATTACACAAAACTGTTCACTTTTACATTACATTACAGTCCTTTAGCCGACGCTTATATCCAAAGCGACTTACAATAAGTGCATTTAACATAGGAAATCAGGAGAACTACTAGGCATCATATGACACCTTAAGTCTACTAACTGGCATAACCATGCCAATATCCTGGCTCTAGTTTGGTAAAATTAAGGAGTAAACTACCAACTAAGCCTTACGTTCAACAACTCAACATCAAAGTCACCACTGAGGGGAGCTCTGTGATGTTTAACCACTCTCTTCAATTTTTTTTCCGGAAATGTCTCTTCTCTGTTTTTGCAAATGAGCTCTTCATTGGTGTTTTTCCTAAGACTGGCCCTGCAAACCTCTTCCGGTGCTCTGCGTCACCGTCAAGGGGACCGTATGGATGTTTGTGCATGTTGTCTCCTGCTGACTAATCCACTCCTGTGTCATCCCCGTGGTCCTAATCCAGGGTTGTGACAAGCAGTTCTACAACTCATCGGTGCAGTTCAACAACATGGACCCATTAATGGACTACATAAACCAGAACACCAAAGAGTTTGGAGTGACAGTCCAGTACGCTACTCTCAGCGAGTACTTTCAAGTGATCCACAAATCCAATCTTACCTGGGAGGTCAGGGGCAGTGAAGACTTTCTACCTTATTCCACTGGTGAGTTCGTTCCTGCTAAAATACCAAGTCATAAACATGAGCGCCAGCAGGTGAGAAAGCTTCTTTTCAACACACAAAGCTTTAAATAACGGTTTTGGGTTTTTTTTTCTCTCCATAGAGCCTTACCAGGCATGGACAGGTTTCTATGCCTCCCGAAACGTTCTGAAAGGTGTGGCGCGGTGGGCCAGTTCCCAGCTGCACGCCGCTGAGACTCTCTTTGTACGGTACCGAGTCCGCTTCCCTGACGGACCTGTGGCCAAAGACTGGGCCCTCGACAAACTTCGGGCACTTCGCTGGGCTGTCTCTGAGGTGATCTGTCAAACTGACAAGTTAAATTGTTAGAAACTGATTTCACAAAAAGAGGCTAATGCCAGATCAGCGGTTCTCTATCAGGTCCTGGAATAACACCAGTATTGTTTGTTGTCTGTTCTACCAGGTAGGTCATTATATTCACCAGTTATTCAGCCCTCAGTCAGGGAGGTTTTACACCTGGGACAACAGGTAAATGTAATGGTTGTTATTAGACTAGTCTAAAGCGAGTTAGATAGTTGCACAAAATAAAAAGGCTGATTTTAAAACGAAAAAGTTAGCCACTGTACCGCCACACTAGCTCAGAACTAAGAGCTGTGTTTCCATGGCAACATACAGCGACGCTTGCAGATGGCGAACCAAAAAGCTGAAAACATGGCTTCTTGTCTGTGATTTGATATCAGCTTTATGGGGTGGGCAATGAAAAGGAAAAGGGTTTTCAGAGACCCCTGGGAGATGTACAGCAACGAGGAGCTTGTGCATTAATTCTGTTTGTCCAGAGACGATCCTGACCGATGGCTGACGACTTTGCCTATCACTGGGATGAATGGAGCTGAGCGGTTTGAAGTCGTTGCTTCATCAGCCATGTTTTTTAATTTGAAAAGTGTCTTAATTGATCCAGAATACGTAGCGAGTCGGTCCTGTTCAGGATAGTCAAGAATTAGACACCTTCGCGCAACAACAGAAGGTAGACATCTATCTGAAGTCTATGAGCTGGATCTACTGTGGCTTTGTGCAACCAGCTCCTGGTGGTGCCAGAGGACTTGATTGAGAACCACTGTGCCAGATCATATTGTCTCTTTGTACTTCCTTACTCAATATATGTATTTTTTCATGTATATTTGACGATCCATTTGTCATTGAGAGGACAGCACATTTTAATCGTGTCTGCTTTCAGGTCCAACACCATGACGGTATCACTGGCACCGAGTCTCCCAAGGTGGCGGACATGTACATTCAGCACCTACACCAGGCCACGACGGGTGTGGATGAGCTGCTAGCTGCCCTCTTTCTTCTGCCCCATGACCTCGGAATACCCGGCACCCGCTACCACAGAAAAGGTTTTTCCATCTAACAGAATGTCTTAAGTTACATCTTAAAGAAGCAAAATTTCACAAAACCCCCCAAAACAAAACACCGTACTGCAACCGGTTGCCCATCCAGTTACCAGCTGTGGCACTTAAACTGCCCCAGTATGATTCCTTCAGGAGGTGGTTCAGTCCGTAAAGTCAACACTGTCAAGGGAAAAAGTAATCAAACAGGAGGAAAACAAAGCATCTGTGTCCCTGTTTCAGGCTCCCGTCGAGCTCTGGAGCAACATGTAATTGTTTACAACCCGTTAGCGTGGAACATCACCACCTTCGTCAACGTCACGGTAACCTTCCCCACGGCAAACGTCTTCGATGAAGACGGACAGCCGGTGCCTGCACAGGTGATGCGTCTCCTTAGTCTGCAGTTTGCATGTGAGCTGTTTAAGTTTCACATTACATGTGTTTTAATTTACACCGTTTGAATATTAAATCCTTCAAAGTATCCCATCACTGGTTTTTATCGTGCCGTTAAAGTTAACCTGCAATGACCTTTCTCCCCACAGATCACGTAGATACATACTATGTGACATGTTTTTCATAACATAAAGGCCAAACATCTCTTGCGTTCACCATCTGTACATTTGTGGTGCAATGGCAGATATCTTTACTGACATCACAGTCTCAGTTACACATCCGTGATGCGAGTGTTGTGCCTCATCAGATATTTTGTGGTCTCAGACACAGAAAACCAAACTCTCATTTATATGATGCTGACATAACGTCGATGAAGGAGGCCTCCGACGTGTTACCCCAGTGACATACCAGCACACACAGGTTTAACCCTCTAATAGCTGGTTTAAGAAGTTTCATAAAGGATGCTGGCTGTGACGTGGACCTCTAGATTCATGATGGTGTAGCCTGATGTCCGCTGTGTTAACCCGTAACAGATTAGTACATTGGGTTGGGAAATGGTTTAATACATTATTTAAATGTATGAGTCAATCTCCGGTGTGAATGCTGACTCTGGAATATGGTACAAAGATGGTTACATCACATCCTGTGTATTCTTAAGTGCTATACACACCGCATTTTATACATCAGTCTGCAACGCAATGAGCGTTTTACATGAGAGCAACTTGAAAAAGAGAGAAAGGGAAAAAAATGGACAAGTGTTTCTCTATACATTGGCGAATATGTATAGAGAACACAACCCTAGCTGCTGGGGTTTGGGTTGACTGGTTTTTCACTGATGGTGCTTGACAATAATCAAAGACAGCGTCCGGGTGGCGTGGCGGTCTATTCCGTTGGCTACCAACACGGGGATTGCCAGTTTGAATCCCCGTGTTACCTCCGGCTTGGTCGGGCATCCCTACATACACAATTGGCTGTGTCTGCTGGTGAGAAGCCGGATGTGGGTATGTGTCCTGGTCACTGCACTAGCGCCTCCTCTGGTTGGTCAGGGCACCTGTTCAGGGGGGGGGGGGGATAGTGGGATCCTCCCACGCGCTATGTCCCCCTGGCGAAATTCCTCCCTGTCAGATGAAAAGAAGCAGGTGACGACCCCATATGTTTCAGAGGAAGCATGTGGTAGTCTGCAGCCCTCCCCGGATCGACGGGGGGGGGGGGGGGGGTGACGCAGAGAGTGGGATAATTGGCCGGGTACAATTGGGGAGAAAAATAGGGAAAAGAAAATAATCAAAGAGAAAACTTTGCCTCTGTCCACAACAGATCCAGAGGTCGGCGGACTCCAGAGTGACCTATGACCTCTTCATCGTCGTGGACCTGGGGGGTCTTCAGCATAGGAAGTATCTAATCAAGTTCTCAGAGAAGCCATGCTCCCAGGGACCTAGATGCGGCTTGACCTACATTGCAAGAGGGGTGAAATTCGAAAGACGCAGCATTCGGGACGGATTAAAAACAGGAAGGATGCTTCTTCCTGTTCTGAACGAATGTTACAAGCTCATGTTTGACAAGGACACCAATCTACTGCACAGCATCACTGACCGGTAAGATTTCATGCCCTTTGCATTTTAATAATGTGTCGTTATCTTGTGCTTACTTCACTTGGGACATCATTCTTTACACCATTGTAACCTACAGATCCGACTGAAAAATCTTGCATAGGCCCTTTTTGCAGATTACATAAACCATGCTATTCCCTGACCTTTGACACCCCCCGCCCCCCCGTGATCTTTGGTAGTTTAGAGAAGAGGAGTGTGAGGACGACCCAGGATTTCTGGGAGTACCGAGCCAACGGGGACGAGAAAGCGGGCCCCATCTCTGATAACTACATCTTCACTGCCAATAGTTCAGCTGCGAAGGCCTACAAGGCCGTGAAAATGGAGATTATTCCCGGCAAGATTGTGTCTGAGATCCGACAGTACTTCTACAGGTCAGTAAGAGGAAGTAGGGTTTGTCTTTGGATTTTTTTTTTTCATTTTGTTTATAGGTTTTTATTCATATGTGGGAAATAAGTTGTTTAAACATATACAATCAATTAGGCTTAATTTTATACATCCATCCATTATCCAAACCGCTTATCCCGCTCTCAGGGTCGCGGGGATGCTGGAGCCTAGGCCAAGAACTGAGCCCTGAGGTACACCATATTTAACGTCAAAGAATTTTGATTTAATATCCCTGTGATGGCCTGGCGGCCTGTCCAGTGTGTCTCCCCGCCTGCTGCCTAATGACTGCTGGAATTTTTATACAGTGTATGATTACTTTTTATTAACTGAGAATCAAGTACTGGATTATAACTGTAACTATTATAGATAATAATCATTTGATATTAACTATATGAGAACTGTAGAAATTATGGCGTAAAATACAGCAGGATAAGAATTGTAGCATACCGACAAGACCACTAGATGGCAGTCTGTGTAAAAGACCACATTAGGCCACATTGCCTAAACACCAATAGATTCTGGAAACCCACAACAACGTCTTAATAAGAAAATAATGGCGTATAGTGGGACGTGATCTGGAGTCAAAAGTTTGGTCCAAGGTTAAGCTCCACAGTATCTGGGATCAAGCTACAGTATAAAAGAAAGTGTTTTGGACAGGTTGCGTCAGTTGTTTCATAGACCAGCTCGGTATAATGTTGTATCTTTTTGTGGACTATTAACAATAAACCTACTCATATCAGACTTGTAAGTATTGGACATTGATTGATTGACTGTTGAACTTTGATTGATTGACTTGCAGGTAAAGGGGGAATGGGTTCACTCATCTGCTCTCAAACCTATTTTAAGATGACGTTTCAGTGTAATGTCTCCAAACGAGCAACTTATTTTGCAGCAGGTTTTGGAAAACAACACACAAAAAAAAAACCTCACAATAAACAAGTGTTTACTCGGTCTTAACCCAGCAAATTGCCAGTGACCCAACACAGAAAAGTGCCAGATGATTAACAGGTTTGGCTGCACATGTGAAAGGGTTTTTACTCACGCTTTCTGTGTGGCATTTTCTAGGGAGGAAGGTGATGAAGACTACTCGTTTTCCATCACCACACGCGTCCCGTTGGGCTTCTGGAGGAGGCTGCCGTGTCACAGGATGGAGCAGATGTACTCTCTGGGTCCCCTCCGAGTCAACACGGAGGTCGTCATGCGGACCAGCACCACATTGGAGAACAACAGGACCCTGTACACGGACGACAACGGCTACCAGATGATGAGGAGGACACATCGGGAGTTCACCAACAACACCTTAGCTCGGGTATGGCTGTGGCTGGCCTGGACTGAGAGGGTTTAATGTCTGTCTGTCAGACTCTTCTCATTCGGCCCAAATGGGAGTTTGTACGTCACATAAAGAGAACTGGTGGTACAGGGGGACAGTTTTTGCCATCGTGCATATCGGTTATGATATTTTACTCACCGACCTCATTGTGGGGAATTTGGATATGGGACCACAGGTGGACTCAGTTTTACAATGGTGTCTTTCGGGGCCATGGAAATCAAGAGTCAGACATTTGTCAGCAAGTCCAGTTTAACTCAGTTATCCTTATAATAGTCAGATAAATATTCAGCCATCGCAGCAGGTTTAACGTGATTTGAATTTGACAAATCTTGTGTAAAGATGAGCCACATGCACATACCTACAGTAAGTATACGCTGGTCATTCCTGCAAGTTGAACCAGGAAGTCGGCTAGCTCAGCAATGTGATTGGACATTGTAATGGACACTCCAGATAACAACCTGACTTTCAATTCCAAATACGTAGTTTAGAAAACGGGGTTAAATGGGACTTAACGCTCATGTTAAGTCGCACCGTAAAATGCCACTGTAAAGCTGTGTCCAGTGGTGGTCTTGTATCTAAAATCTCCAAAATTAACCTGGTGAGTAAAATCATATCATAACCGGGACGTCTGGGTGGCACGGCGGTCTATTCCGTTGCCTACCAACATGGGGATCACCGGTTCGAATCCCCGTGTTACCTCTGGCTTGGTGAGGCGTCCCTACAGACACAGTTGGCCGTGTCTGCGGATGGGAAGCCGGATGTGGGTGTGTGTCCCGGACGCTGCACTAGTGCCTCCTCTGGTCGGTCGGGGCGCTTGTCCGGGGGGGAGGGGGAACTGAGGGGGAACAGCGTGATCCTCCCATGCGCTACGTCCCCCTGGCAAAACTCCTCACTGTCAGGTGAAAAGCAGCTGGCGACTCCACGTGTATGGGAGGAGACATGTGGTAGTCTGCAGCCCTCCTCGGATCGGCAGAGGGGGTGGAGCAGCGACCGGGACGGCTCGGAAGAGTGGAGTAATTGGACAAGTACAGTTGGGGAGAAAAAGGGAGAAAAGAAAAAAAAAAGACATCATAACCGATATGCACTATGGCAAACACTGTGAAATCAACATCAAGGTTGTGAATAAAAACCACAAACAAATACGGATTCATCCTCTCACTTTGCAGAACTACTTCCCCATGGTCCGCACAGCCTATATCGAGGATGACCTCAGCAGGCTGGTCCTCCTTAGCGACAGGGCTCACGGTGTGGCCAGCCAGGCAAACGGAGAACTGGAGGTAGAGTACACACGTACACACACGTACACGTACACACACACACACACACACACGCCGTGTTTCAAATCCCTTGGTGTTTTGGCCCAAGGTGATGCTCCACAGACGTCTGTGGAACAACAAGCCGTGGAACCTCGGCTACAACCTGACCCTGAACGACAGCTCCATCGTCCGGCCCACCCTGTGGATGATGCTGGCTTCCATTAACACCACTTCCCGCCTGTACCAGAGGGAGGCGATAGCGCTCCAGCACAGACCGGTAGTGACGCCCATAGACCTCCCGCGTGAGTACCCGCACCAAATTGGTCCCGGTCTGCCGGCACGACGTCAGAAACTGAACTGGGTTATTCAAGTGGCAAACCGTTGTTGAAAGTCATTTACTGCATCTAACTGTTTTTCACTGTGCAAAGCCAAATCCCCCTGAAACTGTGCTTGAGATTTAGATCTACAAATAAACTTCCTGATAAATAGTGAAGAGTCAAATTTCAACAAAGTCTGTTTACCTTTTGACAGAAAATATGCTTAGTTGTGACTGCCGGTACAGGATGCTTTCTGCCTCACAATAAGCCGAACTGTAATTGGATAAAACCGGTAGTCTGAATATTACTTATTTCCAACCCTAACAGATTCTAAACCTCATCACATGAACTATACTACGATCCAACTTCAAACCACAAGCTAACTTCACCATGCTTTTTTTTCTTTGTCCTCTATAGAGGAGGCCTGGCGGTGGAAGGAGACGGGGCCGGGTGCTGGTGTGCAGCCAGTGGTCTTACCTGACAACCTTCACCTGCTGAGCCTCTCTGTCTCTGGGTGGAACTACAACTCCCAGCATCACCTTCACCTCAGACACCTGAGCACAGGTCAGCTATCAGAGTCGCCGGGCAAGGTCCTATTCACGGGGAAGAAAGTGTTTATCTGAAAGTCTGGTGATCTTAAAGTCACACCAAAACCTGGGTGGCGTTGCAGTCTGTTCCATTGCCTACCAACATGGGGATCACCGGTTCAAATCCCCATGTTACCTCCGGTTTGGCCGGGTGTCCCTACAGACACAACTGGCTGTGTCTGCGGGTGGGAAGCCGGATGTGGGTATGTGTCCTGGTCGCTGCACTAGCGCCTCCTCTGGTCGGTCAGGGCGCCTGTTCAGGGGGTGAGGGGGAACTGGGGGGGCATAGCGTGATCCTCCCACGCGCTACGTCCCCCTGGCGAAACTCCTCACTGTCAGGTGAAAAGAAGCGGCCGGCGACTCCACATGTATGGGAGGAGGCATGGGGTAGTCTGCAGCCCTCCCCGGATCGGCAGAAGGGGTGGAGCAGCGACCAGGACAGCTCGGGAGAGTGGGGTAATTGGCCGGATAAAATTGGAGAGAAAAAGGGGGGGGCCCAAAAAAACACTGAAACCTCTTGTTTCACCAATCATCAGGAACTGAGGAAGATTATCATAATTTAAGAATATTTATCTTGTCCCAACAAGTCTTACCAAGACGAATCTTTTTTTAAAAATCTTTTTTAAATAATTTATTTACATTTATTGATAACTTCTCTAACGTTTGTCTTTGTTCAGCGATCATCACACCCCCAGCCCTTATTCAGATCTGACTGGTGGGAGAACAGATTTAAGCGCTTCAGTCTATTTAATCGTTTACCACGGAGACATTCCGCTCATAGCTCTCACATGACAGGTTTTGGTTTTGCACAAAATGAGTCTGACACTTATTTTCCTCCTAAATTCTGACCGTTCCCTACACCCTAACCCTCATTCTCCAACCTTACTTTATTCATCGACCATCTACCGTCATCTGCTAATTACCATCTGTTACTATGTACTAGTTATCTCCTATAAGAAAACCTCTCTTCTCTTATCAAAGGAAGTTGAATCAGTTCATCCTGACACAACGTCCCCCGCCAGAAATGCCCCACCCCTCACTTTCCCAGTCTCAACCGACCGCGGGCACCCCCACAGACAACACAGTGGCACGACGACCCAAACCACCGATCAAGCGCCACACGTAAATCGCCATAACCGTTAACTAGAGTTTCAGTGGCCATGTGTACACAGAGGATTTGGGGATGTGAATAGTACACATGATCACATGCACATTTGCATATGCAACTGATCGCCGGCGCCACTGCACTGTCCACAGGGGTGGGGACACCTGCAGCCAGCCGAGACCGAAGAGGTCACTTAAATGGGTGATGAAACGCCTCCGGCAACTAAACGCCGTATCCAGATGAACTGATCCAACCCTCCTTGGTTTTCTTAGGAAACCTGATGATGCACATTCCTGAGCACCATTTCTTTGCCCCAGAATTTTACTGTAGAACCACGACAGTAACTAGTTACAGCTGATGTGATTGTGTTAATAAGTGGTGTAAGGCTGTTTGTCGTGTCTAGGTAAGGGTCTGCGGTCGGAGCCCGACTATGATCGGGTCCTGCTGAGAGTCATGCATCTCTTCGAGGAGGGCGAAGACGCGGAGCTGGGAAAGCCGGTTTCCATCAACTTCAAGGTGACTTGCAAACATCATAGCTGAAGCTGCGCTGTTGGTTTCAAATGCGTTTCTGTTTCAGCGTCACAGATGTTGAGAGAGGAAACAACTGCAGTTCCTCCTCCCAGGTTCAGCTTGCAGTTTTGCAACAAACACACTGGGTTACCATAAATCCGCTTTCTTTTTTTTAACGGTGCTTTCGTGTTTGGGCAGGAAGTGCTGAGGGGCATCGGGGAAGTGAAAGTGCTGGAGGAGCGTTCTCTGACAGGAACGTGGGACATTGGCCGTCTCCAGCGGTGGAAGTGGAAAACTGCAGATAACTTTGAAACAGGTGAGGGACATGGACCGTATGGAGACACGTTGCTGAACAAGTTGTGAGAGAAACTGATGAGAGACGGCCAAGGGCCGTAGTGTAGATGAGGGAGTGCTGGTTGCATGACTATTTTTCAACCGGCAGGAAGTGCTGATGTGAATATCCTGTGGCTGTGTTTCCACCCTGATACAAACCATGTCCCCTGACAGGGCGATAAAGATTTACGGATCGATTTTCTGTTCATGTGGCAGGAACTGATGTAGTAGTTCACTTAGCTCGGGTAATTGGTTTCCAGTAAACGCAAAGCTGGGAAACAATTCGATTACGTTTTATCATCTTTCAGCGGTATTGCGTTGGGATTAAATATGGATACTGTCATATCGTGATACACAGTTTTGTTGTCTAAATTAATGACAACGAGAATCAATGACCTTAGATTTTTCACAAAATGAGGTCAGAGATATTTTGAGGGAGTATTATTTAAAAAGTGGTTGTGGTTTGATATACTATTTTACATTACTAAACTACCAAACAGTTCAATGTGATGAACCTCAGTTATATTCTTAAATATGCTTCATACATATATATATATATATATATATATATATATATATATATATATATATATATATATATATATATATATATACTGATGTGACTCGAGAAGTGACAACTTTTCCCTCGGTGACGACCTTATGCTCTTTGTTTTTTCTGTTGTCTGTCTCAGAGAGTAAGAGGTGGCACAGGTGTGGGTTTGAGGACTTCAACGTGACCATCTCACCTAAAGAGATCAGGATGTTCTTCGTTTCCTTCAGCGATTAGACCAGACCGCTGTCTTCTGTCTTCTGTGAAGACCACTGACTCATTTCCACGAAACTGACAAGCGTTTCAGTGTCGTCATGGTTTCACCGTGGACCGGTGGCCATTTTGCACAGAGTGTCGATCTATAGTAAAGGACGGCTGGGTCGATTCAGCACAGTCCTTTGAAATTTAAAGAAATTTTGTTTTTGTTGAAGTGTCATCTCAGACAGGAAATCATTTTCTACAACCATTCTGAAAAGTATTTGTATAGACCTATAAACTGATCTGTAGCAATGAAAAGTAAAAAGTAATATTTTTGAGTGAGGCTAGCTTGCCTTATTTTCCAAGATACCAGTAATGAAGGGACTGTCGGGCTTTATTAGACCGTCAGTATTTGATAAATAGATGAGAAATGTTTGCAAAAGCAGCAGCGGCGATCAACAGGATGGTTGTGATTCAGCTCAGAAAACATCCAAGACATTACATTCACGATTTGGACGATAAATCTTCTGATCGGCCTTTTGTCCAGTTGACTTTAAACACGGGACAGTGGTGCAGTGGTTAGTGTGGTCGCCTCACAGCGAGAAAGTCCTGGGTTCAAACCCCGGGGTAGTCCAAACTTGGGGGTCATCCCGGGTCGTCCTCTGTGTGGAGTTTGCATATTCTCCCCATGTCTGTGTGGGTTTCCTCCGGGTGCTCCGGTTTCCTCCCACAGTCCGAAGACATGTAGGTCAGGTGAATCAGCCATACTAAAGTGTCCCTAGGTGTGAATGTGAATGTGAATGTGTGTGTGTGTGTGTGTGTGTGTGTGTGTGTGTGTGTGTGTGTGTGTGTGTGTGTGTGTGTGTGTGTGTGTGTGTGTGCGCGTGTGTGTTGGCCATGTGATGGACTGATGACCTGTCCAGGGTGTCTCTCCGCCTGCCGTCCAATGACTGCTGGGATAGGCTCCAGCATCCCCACGACCCCAACTGGGATAAGCGGCTTGGATAACAGATGGATGGATGGAAAGTGTTGTAGTACTTGAGAATGGACTTGCTCTCATTTCGAATGTCTCCATCTTGTCTCAGACTTCACAGCAAAATGACCCGGGACTCAAGTGGGACTCGACTGGGACTCGGACAGTGTGAACTTGTGATGATTTTTTTTTAAGACTGCTTGTGTACAAGATTTTATTTTTTAAATGATTATCAAACGTCCCCTGAAGAGATCAATAAAGAGCAATCCAATCTAATCTGTTAATTTGTTCATTATTATTATTAACAAGTCTCTGAAGCATTCCCTCCTTAGTGGAGGAAAAGAAAAGCTGAAGTAAATATTACAGTGTAATGAAATAGTGACATTTACTACGATGGTAGATGACTACTACCGCCATACAGTCATGGTGTTTAGTTGGACTTACACTGCTCTGGTGTCGGTCTTCATAGATTTGGCCCCACTGATCTTGACTTGCACTCGTCTCCTGAAACGCTTGGTGTTACTTTGCTGGATTTAACTGAGAGAAAGATAGAGACAACTAGCTAGCTAGCTAGCTAGATAGATAGATAGATAGCATCTTCACTGATAACATGGAAGCTGGCTGTCGGTAATTACACACAAACATGTGTGCACATCCGCATCATTGCTAACCTAATGATAATAGCCTTGAGACTGCAGTTTCCATTTTTGTTGCTTCAGTTTGAGTGTCATGGGCTTTTATTTTTGTAGTTGAGTGTTTGCTGTGTGATGACAGCGGTGATCGTTGTGAAATACTGCACATGGTCAAAGATGGCGATCTTGTGTTGCAGGTTAAGTTTGATTTGAGTTGCCTGTTCGTAATAGCTGATGTCAGGAAACCTATGTGGACGGCATAAATTCAGAGGTGGACAACCCGGCTCCAGAAAGTAAAAGTCCTGCCACGTATTTGTTCCACCCAGACACTACACCAGCTGAATGTAAGTAGCACAACTCCTTCAGCCAGGTGGAGTGAAACCCCCTGATTTAGTGAATGGCTAGAACAAATACATGGTCAGATTTTTGCTTTCTTGAAGCCGGGGTGTCCACCTCTGCATAAATTATGGGGATGAGCTGTTGCACATTTTGCTCTCTCGCTCTCTCTCTCGCCGTCTGTTTTTCTCTCTTACGCAATCAATGCCCTGCAGTGTTAGGAGATGGGAGTATCTCCTATTGGGAGAGTGTAGTGGACTGTTGTGATCTTGAGTGTAGTGGTCTGTTGTGATCTTGATTTTTAAGGATTCTCTAACAATGCGTTGTGCACTCGCCTGCTGACATATGAAATACTCACTGGTGTGTGCATCCTGGTCTGCGGCTGCCTACTTGGCTCTAGATCTCACGGCACATTTCTGACTGTGGGTGAACAGGCCGGCATCAAGATGCAACTTGCAGCAATGTGCAGTTTTCCAAATGTAATCGAAGCACTCGTGCTGCAATAAAAGCACCAAATGAGAATGGGTTTGGTTTTGTGAACCGCAACGCATTACCGTTCAAATAATTTGCACTGCTGACATTGTGCCAGATGACATGGACCAGGACCTCCCTTTCAATGAAGGACAAGCTCCTCCAGCGATTGCATTACGTGAACAAGTGATGCACCGTCTGTGAACAGACCAGAAAAACGGCATAGTTTAATACAGCACACATGATGCAAGGGATGGTTGTAACACTTTTTGTCTTGGCACCTATATCTCGCAGAAGTTTTTGGGTTAGAGCTATTAAATTTTGACCAAAATTACCATTATTTGTCTACTAAAAATAGCAATATTTCTAACTTCTCCAACTACTACTACTTTTGGCTGCTCCAGTTAGGGGGCGCCACAGCGGATCACCTGTTTCCATCTCTTCCTGTCCTCTGTATCTTCCTCTGTCACACCAGCCACCTGCACGTCCTCCCTCACCACATCCATAAACCTCCTCTTTGGCCTTCCTCTTTTCCTCTTCCCTGGCAGCTCCATATTCAGTATCCTTCTCCCAGTATACCCACACATGTCCAAGCCATCTAAATCTTGTCCCTCTTGCTTTGTCTCCAAACCGTCCAACCTGAGCTGTCCCTCTAATATACTCGTTCCTAATACTGTCCTTCTTCATCACTCCCAGTGAAAATCTTATCATCTTCATCTCTACCACCTCCAGGTCCGCCTCCTGTCTTTTCATCAGTGCCACTGTCTCCAAACCATATAACATAGCTGGTCTCACAACCATCTTGTAAACCTTACCTTTAACTCTTGCTGGTACCCTTCTGTCACAAATCACTCCTGACACTCTTCTCCACCCACTTCACCCTGCCTGCACGCTCTTCTTCACCCCTCTTCTGCACTCCCCGTTACTTTGGACAGTTGACCCCAAGTATTTAAACTCAAATGCCTTCATCACCTCTACTCTTTGCATCCTCACCATTTCACTGTCCTCCCTCTCATAGATATTCCGTCTTGCTCCTACTCTCCTACTGACTTTCATTCCTCTTCTCTCCAGTGCATACCTCCACCTCTCCAGCCTTTCCTCAACCTGCACCTTACTCTCACTACAGATCACAATGTCATCCGCAAACATCATCGTCCACGGAGACTCCTGCCTTCCAACTTCTCCAGCTATATCACAGAATTCATTAATTGATGTCAAATACAAAGAGTTCGATTGTTACAACTCCTCTATGGGGTAAATTGTAACGGTAAGAATTAAAACTTTAGACCGCACCACAAAATATGCACCTAAATAAGTTTACTGCGTATTTGCCAACACTTCAACATCTTCCTGTGGCTCACCAAAAATAAAAAGAACTCCCCACTGACTTTTTAAATCACTTAAGAATAACCGTAGTCCACAATACCGAGCTGTTGCTGATACTTATACACTTTAGAGCAACTTTCTTCTAGAACATACTATGCACTCGGCTACATGAAGAAGTGTCGTCGTGTTTGTATTTGGCCTTGACAGTCGTGCTGATCTTTTTAATTTCAGTAGAGCTTTCTCAGAAAACATCAGCTATGGTGTGTGTGTGTTTCTGTGTGTGTGTGTGTGTGTGTGTGTGTGTGTGTATACTTCTCCTGGATCGCCACCTTGTCATGTGTGCCAATGATCCCAAGAGCTATGCCATCTGGAGCTTGGATGGTAGGGTCACCCAAGGTGGACAGGTCAAGGGGGAGGTTCCAGACGAAGCGCGATCCAACAAAGACCTCAACGGCAGAACTGGCGGAAGACATCTCCAGGTCACAACGGTGGTAAGGGCGGATGAAGGCTGCAACAGAAGGTGGTCCTCAATTGTCTCGGTCTCCATCCCACTCGACTCTGGCCACCCCCTGCCAAGGACCGTGTGGTGGCTTCAGGCGCATCAGCCTTTCCACGTAAAAAGCTATCAAGCCCAGGTGTCTTCCCCTCATGCGGCTCAGGATCGGCCTCTACACCCACCTGAAGACCCAGAGGGAGGACGGTGATACTTGACCCCAAGTGACTGGCCATAAAATAAAGTGTGTAAATCGTTTAATCAGTCGCAGTGGTAACAGATCTATATAGGTCTGCCGGGGTGCAGTCTTCGTGGGCCCAACACTTGCAATTCACACATCTGATTCACTTTTCTCTGGGTTTGTAATGTCCAAAGGGCTTCATGCACACAATGAAGTAACCTTCTTCTGAGGTGTCCAAATCCTCATCCTTGTCCTTCTTGGACCTCTTTTTGGCTGCCTTTCTCTTTGCATGATTTTTTTTCTTTGCCTCTTTCCAAAAATGGCCCTTTTCATTCTTTTTACTATTGCCCTTCTTTTCTTCTTCCTCCAAAAATGTGCGTCGTCATAAGGGGGTTAGTTGTAACACAAAAAGGTGCTACAACTAACCCCGCCCTTGTCAGCCATTGTTCAGCTAGCTGTAGCAGCATGGTGCTTTGAAATTGGCATAGATGAAATAAAATGCCTCACATTTTACCTTAGCTACTACTCCCTAAATTAATAAAAATGTACATAATTCTAACTTCATCAGTCAACCAAAATATAGACTTGGCCCAGAAAATTGCTTTCTTACCTGAAAATCAGTGTTTTGGCTGTAAAATCTGCACCTCTTCACACGGCTATGCAATTTCATATACAAGGCCAGGAGGGAAGTGGTCATACATGAAACTGAGCACATGATTCTTGGGTCATCCCTTCTTGGTGAAAACCATGCTGTTGCAACCAACGATCCCCGGCCTCCCCTACACAGTTTGCATTGTGGGGCCAACACTGTTCACGGCTGTCGTCACATGTTGCCATTCGAGTTGTTCCCTTTAGTCCGGGATGCCTCTACTGAGACCCCCAAACAGTACTACGGAGTTCAACCTCAGCGACGAGCAACTTGATTCACACTCCGCAAATTTCGCCTTCTTCCTTAAAACCGACGTCTCCATCTTTCCCTCAACGATAGGCCAACAATAGTCTCGCGATACCAGACGGTCGGATATCCCCGCCCACCAATCTGGTTGCGCGAGCGCACCTTTGAAACATTAGCATATTCATGAGTTGTTTAGCATTAACCGTTTATGGGCGATTGTGGGACGACGCACGGGACACGCGCGCGCAACTCAACGCGGGTCGGTATTTATAACGAGAAGACCTCCGGACACCTGCGCGCCGCACAGTTTTATTGATCTCAATATTTTCGTGCGTACGTAGATTTTGAGGTTTGCGCGTACATGTGTAAACTACTAATAAGGCGCGTTAGCCCCTAGCTAACGGGTCTGAGCCTTTAGCCGAGCGGTCAGTGACGTCGCCTTGGGGTGATCGAATCCCGCACCGGGCAAGAAAATAACCGGTTACACATGTTTTAGGTTCGAATCTACTCTTGAGTTTTATAAATGAGGCCCCTGGTCTAAATCAGCCTGATTGTGTGAGGACACACAGATCCTACATGAGTTCTCAGTCCTCCCCACTTCTCTCATCTGCCTGTCTTTTTTCTTCTTCTTCTCCAGATTCTTAACGACCGCTGGTTTCCACCCTTTAAAGGCCACTTTGAAACAGACTGAGTGACAGCTGGCCAGAGTCTCAGATGTGAGTTTCCGCTCGTCTGCTGAACCGGCTCTAAATAAAGACGTGAGTGGAGTGGTGGAGACAGTCACTGATGAAAACAGCTGAGCGGGCCGGAAAAAAAAACAAGCCGTCTGCTTCTGGAGACGCCCCCCCCATTTGACCCCGTCGGCCATGTCGCGTCTCAGTCACGTCATTTTCCAGTAGACTCTGACGTCAGCGTCTGGTCGTTCTCCTCGAACTGAACTTTTGAAACGATGACTCTTGTGGCAGTGGGATTTAAATACTCAAGAGTATCTAAAGGTATATGTGCTATGCATTAGCACTGTACAGCCACGTTGTCGTATTGCGCTGTATTATAAGGTATTGTGTAACCCTCATGTTTGTTCATTATTTACTTTGTGATTGTTCATGTTCCCCCGTGGAACCGACTTAACAGTATGTAACGTTCCCCGCTGTAAAGATCCCACTTGCAGAACTTAAAGCCGAACGACGTCTTTCTTCTCGACTGTTGTTGGCCACAGCCACACCGTACTGATCACCGTTAATTCAACAACCGACTCATGCAAAACAACGAAACCAATAAGTAACCAGCCCCTCCCCCTCTCCCTTCTGGTCCACCAACCACAGGAACGCACACTGACCGACATAACATGCATTCCCGTGATTGGCAGAGAACGGGGGGGCTGATCGACTGATTCAGCCAATCAGCACCCCCAACAGCACAGGGTCGCTACAAGCCTACAAAGCGTTATTACGTAGGCAAGACGCGCCCCGCATGGCATTCAAGCGCTAGGATTGGCCAGGTGTCCATGCGCGTGCGCGCGTTCCTTGTGACCGCCCTGCCACAGCAGAATCACCGCAACGTCCGGGGTTCGCTACTTTTGTAAGGGGTTCGCCACGGGTTCGCGAGTTAGCGCCGGTGTTCCGTTTCATCAACCAACCGTGTTAGCCGAATGTTGACAGATTTTGAAATAAATTATGGTCACGTACCTGTCTTAATGTAAAACACGTTAACGTGGCTTATCGGATCAATATCGATCGACTGTACCTTCATGAAGCCACCATTCATTTGTTCACGCAAACCTGAGTTGCCTAGGTCAGTGTTTCTCAACCGGGGGTCCGCGGACCCCTAGTGGTCCGTGGTGTAATTGCAAGGGGTCCGTGAAAATAAAATATCTTTAAAAAAAAGATCCTATGACATTTATAGAAATAGGATTATTTTACTCAAATGTGACTGAGACCTTTATCTACCTAAACTATAAAGGGTAACAGGACTTTTTTCTCTAATTACATCTGTTTCACAAGTGTAATTTATTGTATTTTAATAAGAGATCTCGCTCCCGTTTGCATTGTTAAAAGTTACTGCATAAAAATTCTGTTGGTACATATATCTGAAAGTTACTGCATAAGAATTCTGTTTTGTTACATATATCTGAAAGTTACTGAATACATATTCTGTTTTGTTACATATATCTGAAAGTTACTGCATAAGGATTCTGTTTTGTTAACTATATCTAAGTTACAACTGAAAGCTCTTACTTTTGCCCCAAAGAGTGAATAAATGCTATAATGCAATTTAAAATGCAGTTTCTACTGTTTCTATCAAATTGCAACCCCCCTCCCCCAAGATCAGGTGGAGGGGTCCTCAGGGTAGATCAAAAATACGCAGGGGGTCCAGGACCCCAAAAAGGTTGAGAACCACTGGCCTAGGTGATAAGGTATGGGGGGGGGGGCGCCTGGCCAATCCCAGCGCTTGAGTAAACCGGCATCTCATTGGCACCAACATGCAGACCTTCAGTATCTATGGTAGGGTGACTTAGATAGGAAATAAAATCCAATTTCAAAAACAAAATCTGAGGTTAATAAACGTATCACAAGCTGTTTCAATCCACTTTTATATTCCATTCCTTGATAATTTGTGATTTTAAAGGAAACGACATAATTGATTATGAACACATATTCCATATTCATTCGAACATGAAACGAACTCAAACTTTCTCATCACTGCCATTTCCCCATCTTATATTCACATAAGTTTTTCTTCTGAATTTTTTCATGGTAGGAACTATTTCTTAATGGTTTGATTTTCGTATTGTGACGTTTACGTGGAAAACGCTATTAAGTTCAAGTAGCGTTCAGCTTATAAGGACAGTTAATGAGTTGTATTTCTGTCAAAATATTATTCAGCTCGCAGCTAGTTTTTTTTTAATATGAAGAAATTGAACAGCATAACGCTCCAACACAAATACATGCTCGTATGCAGTATCACTATGGAGCAGGAAGCCTACCGCCACCGTGTGGCCAAACCCTGTAACGACAAAAACTTTGCTTTGTTCGTCGATTCCTCACCACGCTCATTTATTTTGCATTTCCTTTCATACAAAGTCACACATTTATGACACGCTTGAGTTTATCCAGTGTAGCATTTGGCGCTGATTAAGATCCACGATGAAGCCTGTCAGAATAAAGAGCGATCAGCCAGACCAGGGGAAGAGATGACGTCGACGAACACGCGCACAGATAGATGAACGAAAGGTACGTCCGACACATATTTACAGCCTGTTTCCTCACACCGATGGACTAGCGAATAAGCAACACGACGCCAACTTCACTCCGGTCCGACAAACGGGCCTGACGGCTAACAGCTAATTATGAGGGCTGTAATCAACACGATAAGGGCGCGCGCCGTGCGGAGCGCGGAGGATTCGGACGCCTCATTTCGAGTGGTGGAGGAGAGAGATGTGGAGACAGCGCAAGCTTTCTGTGCAGACCTGTAGCTACAGCATATATCTATATATAGGGGGGGAGGGAGATAGGGAGAGAGGGGGGGGGGGTCGGAACGGACTTAACATGAATCAAAGAGGTTTAGTTTCCCTGTGACTTTTGTTTTGGGCAACAACGCAGCGAGCTCGCAATGAAGTAGACGACGTTCAATTCGTCTCCGTCAAGATGAGCAGCAGCGGTGTAAGTACCAGAAGACGCCCCGTTTTCCTTTGCAAAGGTCGTATGCATGTCTCGGTTCACCTTTAGAAAACCCATTTACAGCCGAAACACAGTGTCCTGCATGCTTCCCTTTGCAGTGCAACGTTTTTGTGACTCTCGGGCTGCAGCGTTGTGTTTCGTTAGCTCGTTTGGTTGTAACGTATTGTCATGGTGCATGGATATAGTGCAGGTTTGTGCAGGCTGCAGGGATTCACCCTCCAGGATGCTGCATGGATGCTGAGGCTGAGGCGTGGCATGTGATGCTGGGCTGTTAGTCTCAAGAGAGTGTCATCAGTGTGCTCAGAATAATCTGGGATTTTGTCTGAAGTTGAACGGACGTTGGTTTTAGATGAGTTATTCTATTGCACTAATCTAGACAGCATCACGGCACACAGAAATAACACTCAGCCATGTCATTTCACGTTTCATTGTAAATTCACGCGTCTTATGTGTGCGTGCGTGCGTGCGTGCGTGCGCGTGTGTGTGTTAGAGGCGAGAGAGGGAGCAAAGGAGGAAACTGCAGCACTTTCTGACAGACCTGGCCTTATTGGGATCACTGCAGGTGAGCCCTCGACACACAAATGCATCCCCCCCCCCCGATTTGCAAAACAGAGGATGACTTTCAAATCAATATCTCTATGAAGTCCCTCTGTGGGTAATAATACTGTAATGGATATTTAGTTGGGAGTTCAGAGTCCCTTTATCGACTTTGTCATTTGCACGAGAGTAATAGGTTAAGGAGATGAAATGACCAAATGACCATCCACCCACCTGCCATGTTTCTCTGCAGGGGTTCAAGTATTTCCAGCCTTGGCTGCGAGGGAAGGAGGAACTGCTGCTCACAGTCGTCAATGAGGATCTGGTTTGTAGTTTGTAAAGAAAAAAAAAATACAACTAAAAGGTTTCCGAGGAACACACCGAATGTGATGGAGCAGATAAATCCAGGGAGTCGAGAGTAGCTTTATACCGCCTCATAGAGTTTACTTGACTCACTGGATTATTTTGCCCCTTATTTGTTGAGCACTTTCCCTACCGTTGAGTGTTTCTTTTAACAAAGTTTACATATATGTATATATATATATAAATTTTCCAATGGTCTAGTCAAATGCACATAGATTAGAAAATGTTAGGTAACCAAAGCATCCTGCAGAATTTCAGCAACCTGTGACTGTAGAAAAAACAATCTTCAGATTTGGTCAAGACAAAGACCGAGATGAGCTGCTGAAAAAACAAGATTAGCGCAGAAACAGCAGATGAACTTTGAACTCAGAATATGAATTTTAAAAAAAAGAAGCAAGGGTCTTACAGGTAAAGAAACTCAGAAGTAAGTAAAAAAAAAATAATAATAAACAATAACAGACGAGTGTCTCGGGGTCAACAAGAGAAACACCAAGACTAGACAGGGTGAAGGTAAACCGAGGCCCTTAAAGGGACAGTTCACCCCAAAATCCTCAATACGTGTTGTTCCTCTTACCTGTGGTGCTATTTATCCATCAGTTGCTGAGTTTTGGAGGTAACGGACGTAGAGATGTCTGCCTTCTCTCGAATACAGTGGAACTGGACGGTGCTTGGTTTGTGTTGCTCAAAGCACCAAAACAAAAAACAAAAACAAAAACCCACACTTGAAACACTCAACAGCTACATCTCTTTCCAGAAACCACGACCCGGTTACTCAAGATAAACCTTGTTGTGAGCGGTTTCATGCAGGTGTAGTTCGGTCTAAGAAAATAGTTCCTTACATTTTACAAAATTGTCAAGACATCCGGGAGAGGCGAGCTGTGAGATTTGCCGGGGCGCTGGGATCTGGGGGCTGTAGTGGCATGTATAACAGTGTCAGCAGGGTATAAATGATAGTGTACGTCGTGACTGTGGCCAAGAGGCAGCATTGTAGTATACAGAAAAGAGACCGGCACAGCATTAAAGCTAAATAAGGGGATTTTCCAAGCTTTAAACCGGTTAAGGCCGTGGATGGATGGATCCTGTTCACCACATCACAGCAACAATAATCAAGACTATCTGTCGTAAAGTATCCTAATGTTGCTAATGTAGACATAAACTAATTATATTCTAATGTTGACATAAACTAATTATATGCTAATGTAGACATAAAGTGAGCACGTTTAGTAGACCAGAAGAAAGTGAGCCAGCTCCGAATCACTCTTTATCACCAACTCTTTTTTAATTTACTCCAGCAGTTGAATGCGGACCCAAGAAAACTTCTTGTTTTGGCATGCTGCCGGCCATAATATCTTTTTCCTTGCATAATTTCTTCAGATCTTTTCGGTGAGACGGTAGATGAGGCGGCGGGGCTGGATTTTGCTGTAGCCTTTTCCATGTCGCGCCTTGGTATTTGTTTGCAGCTTTCCTTTATACCTGCAAAGTAAAACGCGGCATTTCCAGTCCAACGCCATCACTTTAGTGTCTTGGCTTGCACCAGCAATTAGGTAGGAAGCCATCTCATGTTACACACTTTGTTTCACTGAGACTTGAGGAAACCATCTCTAATAGCACTTAAATGTTATCATCCATCCATCCATTATCCAAACCGCTTATCCTGCTCTCAGGGATGTTGGAGCCTATCCCAGCAGTCATTGGGCGGCAGGCCGCGGGAAGACACCCAGGACAGGATGCCAGGCCATCACAGCCCCCACACCACACCCCACCCCACACACACACACACACACACACACACACACACACACACACACACACACACACACACACACACACACACAGGGACAATTCAGTACGGCTGATTCACCTGACCTACATGTCTTTGGACTGTGGGAGGAAACCGGAGCCCCCAGAGGAAACCCACGCAGACTTGGGGAGAACATGCAAACTCCACACAGAGGATGACCCGGGATGACCCCCAAGGTTGGACTACCCCGGGGCTCGAACCCAGAACCTTCTTGCTGCGAGGTGACCACACTAACCACTGCGCCACCCCTTAGTTAAATGTCATCATTTTGCTATGAAACAGCTCCCTACGCAGCTTTGACGTTGAAATCCATGGTTTTTCTCTCTTAATAAGTAGTTATTTGATCCACCTGGACCATGGAGCCATGTTACATAATACTAAGAGTCATCTGAACCATGGCTGGAGACACCTCTACTCTCCATATACCACTGTTGAAATATTTTGACCGGTAGGACGAACACTGGTGCAATGGTAAATATGTTCCTAGTCAAACAGGAAACAGGATTGAAACGTAAACAGGAAACAGGATTGAATCGTGATGCCGATGTGGCCATGACAGTCAATAATGACTGTACAACAGTGTTCCCATATACCGAGCCGGAAGGCAAAGCTCTCAACTTACCAGTCAATCTTCGTTCCAACCCTCCCCTATGGTCATGAGCTTTGGGTAGCGACTGAAAGGGTGAGATCGCGGATGCAAGCGGCTGAGATGAGTTTCCTCCGTAGGGTGTCTGGGCTCGGCCTTAGAGATAGGGCGAGGAGCTCGGACATCCGGAGGGAGCTCGGAGTAGAGCCGCTGCTCCTTCACATTGAAAGGAGCCAGTTGAGGTGGTTCGGGCATCTGATTAGGATGCCTCCCGGGCGCCTTCCTTTGGAGGTTTTCCGGGCACGTCCAACTGGGAGGAGACCCCGGGGTAGACCCAGAACTCGCTGGAGGGACTACATGTCCAATCTGGCCTGGGAAGGCCTTGGGATCCCCTAGGAGGAGCTGGAGGGCGTTGCTGGAGGGCCCTACTTAGCTTGCTACCACCGCGACCCGACCCTGGAGAAGCGGCTGAAGATGAGATGAGATGCATGTTCTCATATAGTGTGACGTAGTTTGTAATACATTAGACTCTCTGTGTTAGCTTTGGTCCCAGGATGCATTTTTACAAGGGTGGGAACTGTTTACTGCTGAGCTGACGGCACACCAACCACAATGGTTTGTAGTCCCAGAACATCAGTTATAATACATGTAGGTCTATTTCTCTCTGCCTCCTACAGCCAACTACATCACAACACTGTGCTACTGGGAGACTGACTGTCCGTCCAACACAGTAACCACACTGTCATTACCGTTCAAATGGATGAAATAATGAGTAAAGTTGCAGATTACAGCTTTAAAGAAAAATTGTGACCACTTGCTCTCTGTCTGTGTCTCTCTGGCTCTCTGTCTATGTCTGTCCATCTGTCTCTCTCAGTCTCTGTCTGTCTGTCTCTGTCTCACTCTGTCTATCTCTCTGTGTCTCTGTCTCTCTGTCTGTCTGTCTCTGTCTCACTCTGTCTCGCTCTCTGTCTCTCTGTCTGTGTCTGTCTGTCTGTGTCTGTCTTTCTCTGTGTCTCTCTCTCTCTGTGTCTCTCGCTCTGATCATCATCGTCACCAGCATCGCGTCTCATCACCCATTTATTTTAATGGCACATCAGTGAAGTAACAACACGGCCCTGACCCTCAATCTCTCCCCCCCCCACCCGGCTGTAGGGTTGGCGCTCCCCGGGCTTCGAGGTGTCCCGGGCCTCCTCCTTCTCCTCCACCAGCAGCTGTAACAGCAGCGATGTCTCCCCCAGCAGCAGCAACGTTAGTATTGAGACCCACGTCAGCTCTCCTCTGTCTGAGGAGCCATCGGCCCCGCGAGGCCCCCAGCCACACACACACACCAAGACCCAAACACAGCCCGCCAGGTGAGCAGCCATGGTTGTTAGCTGGTGTGTGTGTGCGTGTGCGTGCATGTATGCTCACACACCCTCAGTGCATGCATGCACGTGAGTGACATGTTGCATGGCATCTTGATATATGCATGACAATATTCATCTTAGAAAACAAGCGTGTGCAAACAGTCTGCATGACAAGACTGAGGAGCTCCACCTCATCAGCTGACCTACTTATAATCTAGGTCACATTTTCAGACTCTTCTCCCATCCGGCTTAGAGGATGAACACAGTCCTTCTGTTAGCTAAAGTCGCTGGTTTGAATTCCCACACGGGCTTGGTAAATATATGGGACGGCAGAAGTGAAGGACAAATATTCATCCTCCCTATGACAAATATTGCTGGCGGGCCCTTGAGTAAAGCGGTGAACAGCTCCCAGGTGGCGGCGTATGAGAGTAAGCCTGACTCTTTCTGCATGTACCACCCCTGGCCTGTTCCCACACATCAATCTCAGCCAATTTGCTCAGGTTGGCCAAATGAAGTTAGAGAAAACAAGGGCACACACACACGCACACACACTAGATAGATAGATATCCTGACCTCCTTGTCTATCTACTCAGAGCTCAGACGGACAGACAGACAGACAGACAGACAGATAGACAGCTAGATAGATAGATAGATAGATAGATAGATAGATAGATAGATAGATAGATAGATAGATAGATAGATAGATAGATAGATAGATAGATAGATAGATAGATAGATAGATAGATAGATAGATAGATAGATAGATAGATAGATAGATAGATAGATAGATAGATAGATAGATAGGCTGACCTCCTTGTCTGTCTCTACTCAGGGCTCCCAGCAGTGAGGAGCATCTCCTCCCAGCATCTCCCAGTGAAAGAGAGATGGCGGTACCTGTAAGTACTTCTTCCACAATGGTGGAATGGTTTAAATGTAAGAATTTACCGTTCACCATGCTGAGCAGTAGTTGAAATCATTTTTTGGTTTTTTTTGCATTTAAAAAAAGAAGCCAGTCACCACACTGGTGGAGTTTGTATGTAGGCGTGTCGCCATCAATCCACAAAGGGCTGAAAGGAAGTGGCACCGCTCTATGATAACAAAGTTTGACCAAAAAGCCATCATTCTCTTTACTCACACACTAATAGTATGCCAGAAGACAGTACATGTATGTCGTATATATAGTATGTACTATGTATGCAATTGCGGATGCAGCTAGTGGATTGTCCCAATATTCTGCACGTACTATATACTAATGATATATACTGCATACTAACAGTACTACATAGTACGTTATAACAGTACGTTATGTTTAGCATGTGGTGTAGCTAATTATACTATCCTCAGTCAATCAGCGGAAGCGATGACAAGTGGATACAGCTTGCACAACCTATATCTCCATGGCAATCATATTCATTTCCTGTTTGTTTTTTTTTGCATTATTATGAATGCAGAGAGATAATACAGTAGTATTCAGCGCTTTATATTGTTCGTAGACATCCAAAAACAAGCCTTGGACAACAAATTTACACTGAAAAGGCCGCCTTATGGCTGCCATCTTGGTTGAGAAATTTCGGCTGGCCAGAAACGGCCTCCTCTGTCTCCACGGAAACCCCTCCAAGTTACCATTTTCTTCAGTGTCAAGTTGAATCATATTAGATCTTTCGGTGAAAATACTATACATCCTGACATTTTTACTGCACCAGATGGGTCCATACACTATAATAGAAATGGGAACTAGACAGCACATACTGCAACTGTAGTATGGGTGTTTGAACACAACCAGTGACTTTTTAGATTTTAACAACAGATGGGTGCAATCAACTACCAGACAGATTGAAAACCATCAGTACTGGTTGTACATGAGGGCCTGATTAAGAACCCCTTCTTTACAGCATCATATATTTGAAAGGTTCATGAATATCAACATCTACCAGGGAACCCATATATGTTAATGGCATAATGTGGCCTAAATAATCTAACACACCACCACCACCACCACCACCACAGCTCCAACCCAGACCATTACAGTTCAAATTTGAATGTATTCTCAATTATCCAATCACGTCACACTCTCGTTCTCTCTATCGCCAGGAAGTGAATTGCACTCTGTTTTTATTGGCCGGCTACGCCAAGTACGGGCGTCCCTACGCCTGGATACGGTCCAATCACGAACGCCTGGTCAACATCGGGGGCACGGACTCGATGGTGAAGGACACGCCCATGAAACTCAAATCCGTCACAGACTGGCAGACGCAGGGTAGGAAAGGAATGTGTGGAATTCAAATGGGACACCGTAATTGTTGTAACGCGGTCAGGCTGTTTTATAGAGGGGCCAAAGTCTCCACCAAGTGTAAATCCCCCACACGGCCCATGATCGAATATTCTCCCTTAACGGCATTCTTTCTTTCTGCTCCTTTATTTTCCATTTCCTGTCTATTCCGTCTTTCGTGTCCCTCAAGGGATACGTGTGTGGGACGTCGTTAGCGAGCTGGTGTGTTTGTGCACCATCCCCACACCGTCCAACCCCTTCGCCCTGGACATGCCGTACGTCAAAGGTCTCCCCCTCCCCGAACGCTTCCTGGTCACCGGGGCGCTCCTTCACTTCTTGGAGACGTACGTGGTTTACGGAAACCGGGACGAACTGCACTACGATAAAGGTACGAGTCCTGTCGTGAAAATAGCAGACGA
The DNA here is from genome assembly GCF_029633865.1 of Lampris incognitus. Taxonomy (NCBI): domain Eukaryota; kingdom Metazoa; phylum Chordata; class Actinopteri; order Lampriformes; family Lampridae; genus Lampris; species Lampris incognitus. The sequence goes on from NC_079230.1 coordinate 26,874,164, forward strand.
GCGCCGATCACTCGTCCCCGTTCACGCGTTCTGTTTGACCTTTCACCTTTGTCAGGATGCGATGGCGGTAATAGCCCAATGAACTTACGCGAGAGTTGGTGTGCGGCCGCCATCTTCTATTTTTCGTCACTTCCGGCCGAGACGGATCGAGAACCAGCTCGCCCAAAAACCACATTCGGCGGCGGTCAGACGCCAGCATTTTCAAGCAGTGGATACCGGCGGGTGGAGCAAGAGTGACGCCCGCGGTCTCCAGTCTCTCTGGTGTCAAGTCCAAAAATATACTCGAGGATTCCTGTCAAAACCGGCGTGCACGAGGACGTTTCTAAAGAAGACGTTGGCGGAAGTGATGAATGAAGCTACCGGGAACTAGTTTATAAGTGGTCGCTGGGCATGCGTGTTTAGATGCGTGTTGATACCACGTGTGAACCAAATTCGTCTTTAGACCCAACCTGGATCTATCTAGGTGCAGGAAGCTAGGTCTAAACAGGGCCAAGGACCCGAGTGAAAGCGAGATTAAAATGTTGACCAGCAGGTTGTGCTGATGCGCTATAGCAAACACTAGTCTTTTTGTTTTCCAGTCTCGCACTCTCTATCTATCTGACATGCACTATTGTAGACATAAATATAACATGTCCAGAAGTGAAGGTACACTGACTGATAACTCACAAATAGAGCGAGGGGTGATCAATGGAAAAAAGGGATGTATAGATGGAATAATGGATAGGTGATGGATGCAGGAGTGAATGATTGAAGGAGGAATTGATGGATGGACAGACGGATGGCTTTGTGGATGGATAAAGAGATATATGGATAGATGGACTGATCACTTTTGGTTTTGGGTGGTTGATATTTGGAAAGACTGTGTATCCACTTATATTATTGTGTTTAATAGTGTCGATGTATGTTTCAACATTTCATTGTTTTTCCATTTTCTTTGTGGCAGTGGTAGAAGAGGTCAAGCCCCTGAGGCGTCTGCATGTCCAGTCGCTGTTGGAGATCCAATCCAGAAACTCTGAGGAGCTGCAGCAGCCCCCCCATTCAGCCCCACCCTCCATAAAGGATCTCCCATCTGAAGGGGAGTAACCCTGATCGGGGGCCCCCCGGGATGAACATGGGGTTGTGTTGGTGCTTCAATCAAAGATGACCTCTGGTTTCAGTGCTCTCTTGATACAAACTGAACTGTGAGCGGCAGCTTCCGGTCACACACACACACACACACCCACACACACATACACACTGTGTATTTCAAAACTGATTTGTGACAGTAAGTGTGGTGGGAATCTGTTGCTTTGTCAGGAAACGGGTGTCTGCAGTTACGTTGGAATGTCTGGACCGCCATGTTGGGTGATTCATTTCAGGAATTTGTTATAGCTAATGTGACGGGATCTGGCTAATCCCATCTGGGGGATTCTACAGCACCGGTGTCATCAGCATCCATCACTTAACAGACTTTTTTTTCCCAATGTCTAAACGCTGTTGTAACACAGCCCGCTCTATTTATAGGTATATATATATATATATATACACACACATGGCAGTATACCAGTATTTGTACTCAAAAGCGTCTGTTTGTGCTGTGCTGCCATCTTTCTCATCGTCCGAAGGTACCAGTCACATATATCAGACTACTTGAAACGTGAAAAAGTGAAGTACCCTGGGAAATTTGTCATGTGACTTTGAGATTAAAAATCCCAGGACCCCTTCTGAACTTCTCTCTCCCTTTCACAAACACATTTAAGTGCGCACGACGGGTTTGTTTTTACAGAGCCAAATATAACCTTTTAAAAATGCACACTAAGACATGAAAACAGTTTGTACAATAGTGAAGTCTCATTTGTAAAGTGTCTAATTGACCATAAACTGATGCCAGAAGAGTCCAGACCAGCAGCAGCGTGCATCTATTTTTGCCTTGGGGTTCAAAAGGTGCAACTGTGCAAGATGTTCAAGCAGCCACATACACAAAACATTACGTATAAAAAGTTTATTAATTCATAAAATACATATTTAAATATATGCACAAGGACATAAAAACAGTACGCCGATGTTAAAATACAAACAGGCGGCACATGGGCCAATATGGAAATAAAAACCGTGCCGTTTGTAGTTTGAAATACACGAGTACACAGTTCAAAATTAAAAATCAAAAACACATGAAAGTGATGTGTCAGTTATGACGTTAAAAAAAAAAGGCAACGTCAATAGCTTTCCATTGGTCACAATGTGTCCCTGAACACCTGATCATCATCTAGGTGCAACCTTCATCCTTCAGTCTCCCTTTGGAAGGTTTGTAAACCACAGACATCATTACAGACGTCATTAGCCGCCCCGTGACTAAGTTAAAATATACTTAAAAACAAGTGAGGTGCCTTTTATGGCTCTGGTAATGTGATCCCCTCGTGGCATGCAGTGGTGATGTGGAAAGGGGCCCTGTGTGTGTGTGTGTATACAAAAAAAAAAAGAGCCTGTGTGTACTGGTAGATGCTAATGCAACTAAATATGCAAATTCGAAGTAAAGGATGAACAGGTGCGAGGGGAAAATTAAAAAGGGGGAGGTTGGGGTTTGAGGAAGAGACAAGATCGTGTGTGAATGCAGGTACATGGCCATGCACTCCGACTATGGCCCCACATGGGAACAGTACTCCCAAGTTTTATAGCAAAACATCCATGATTTTCCACCTTAATGGATGGATGGATGGATTTTGGCCATCACTGAACAAACCTGTTTTTTTTACAGGATGCTCCCTTAGTGCTTTACGGAGGATTTAGGTTGCACATGGGTTAATTTGACTTGTGCCCGTCTATCAAGGTCAGTGAGAAAAAAGAAAAAAAAGAAGGGTTTGCAGTGGAGAGGCTCAGTGAGTCAGTCATGGAAGCTGTGGATACTTGGAGAACACTGTAATAAAAGCAGAACTCACAATTCGAGAGCCATATGAACACCAAAAATAGGATCTTGTGTCGATAGTCAACCGGGAACTGTGTGACGCAATGTGTTTTGCCTACATGGGTGGAGTGGTGCTGCTGGAAGAAGAAGAATGAAGTGATTCAGGAGAGTCCTCAAAGTAACTTTTATGTGTTTCTGTGCATTAGAAAACAACTAGAGTACTGGTGACCCGATCAACTGAAATTGGGACAAAACGCCAAGTTTTCATCTCCACCTTTCTTTAACATAGCACGTTCTAAAATACACCTGCCACGTTCTTGAAATCCTCTAACATGTGACTCTGGCGTAGACAAACAACTGTCAGTTTTAGCACAAGCTTACAAAAAGGTAGCATTCACGAGCCTGTCAGAAAACATGCCAGATAAATAAGGGAGAGGTGGTTCCTCCCACCCCAGGAAACAAACGTGACTTGTCAGAAATGTCAACAGGTTTAACAGAACAGCTTTTCAAAGTCAGCTTGGTCATTATCCAGTTTTGTCATTTTAATAGCTGTGGTTTTGTCTGGCACCGTAAGTAGCTAAAAGTCACCTGCCTCACTGACAGGACAAATAATTTAGTGTCTTGAAGACTCATTGAACTGAAGAACAGGGCCTGTCACGTTTTGGAAATGACCCAAAGCCAGTCACAATAACAAGTCCTCAAGGGCTGTCGACAGGTTGAACAATAGCAGCTGTTAACAGCCCCTCATGTCACGGGCCGAATGCATTGTGTTGTAATCCTGCATGAGTCAACAGCTAATGTCCTTAACTTTCAAAACTCTCAAGCCCCTGTTTACGGAAACAGCCTTTCAAAAAAAAGCACAGTTCCCACTCGTCCCAATAAGGACCCACTATCATTTCAACCCTTTGGTTCGTCCCTCCTTTCTTCTCAACATTCCCTCCCCTCCAGTGTCGCGGGGTCCTCTTCGGTTTAAAATTTGCTCCCATGTTTGAGGGGTTTCAATTCCAGCTGTCAGAGGAGGATCCTCTCCTGGAGATGGCTCGGATGGGGCTATGAGACACAGAGCCCCTCTTCTTCCAGCGGACTGAAAGACAAAAGTGGACACCCCGAGTTAAGTGTGATAGTTTGGGTTTGAATTGCTCCTCACAAAAAAAAAAAAAAAAAAAAAAAAAAAAAACAGGTGCAATTAAAAGTACTGAAATGTTAATTTTGAATTTTCTACCACCTCCTTTTTGATTTCACATCTGGGGGGGGGGGTCCTATATGTCTAAAGGGAGATGCCCAAACAGATGCTGTTAGCTGGGTTCTATCACCTTTGCTGAACACAACTGACTAAAAGGATAATTCCAGATTCTTACAACCTGGGTCTTACTTTCAGCTCTGCAATGATAAGTACTGAAAAGGCAGATAAGCAAGGTGGCTTTACAAACTTAAAACTAGCATTTTTCTTGAACCTAAAACTATTTTTCTTTAAAGCAACTCTGAGTTTAGGATTTTTTTGTGAATATTGTGCCCTCTTGTGGTCAAAAGCAGTAAGTAACGTTTCGCTGAAGAGCAACAACCGAAGAACATAAGCATCGTCTCTTGCTGCAAAGCTCTATATTTAACCTCTGGCGGTTGGTGCATTTGTTTTGTAGAGAAGAGGAACAAATGTAGTAGTGTTTTGGGAACAAAAAGCAATTTGTAAGATACACTGCCATGTAATGTGTCTCTAACTTATGATGTATTAAGTCTGTAAATCATTTCGGCAGATTTCACAGGGAATCTGACCCAGAGACATGAACTTGGAAACATTATATAGAAATATCTAATCTTATGATAGTTTCACTTGATTATTTAGTGGCACTGAGGAATCAAAAACTCCGACTGAGACTGATAAATCACTGAAAAACTATTTGTAAAAGCTTTAAATTGGGACAAAGTACCATTTTGTGATCCATGAAGCCAGCTCACCTTTCCCCAGGCTTGCAGGTAGTGTGCTGCTCTTTGCTGTCGTAGGGGTTTTGGGCATTTCCTCAACGCCTTTCACCCTCATCTCACCCGGTGGGAGTGTCGCTGAGCCATCCTGCTGCCAGTCACTCAGTGCCCGCTGAAAGGAATGTGCAAGACAAGCAGTCATGTCCCGTGCCCGCTCCGCCCGACTGCACCAAAACACCCGGCACTGAAGCTGCTGCCCATGATGCTTGCAGATGTAGAGGAAGACGTTGGGTCGGTTGGCATCCGCGGCGCAGTACGCAATGTCCTGCAGGTAGGTCTTGGTGAGCTGCCTGCCGGTACTCAGCTCCTTGACCTCCACGTATCTCGGCCGCACCACCAGGGCGTGGTCTTTACCCAGCTTCTTCCCATTAGCTGCGCTCTCTAGCAGGCGTGCTATGGCGTCTTGAGCTTGCTCGCGGTCCAAAGAGAAGATTTTCTCCGTGCCCAGGTAATGAACTTTGAAGAGTGGGTCGCCGTGCGACAGCGACTCCGTGCGGTCGCGCCGGAAGCGGCGGCGAAACGCAGCAGGTGAGTTCTTGAGGGTCTGCATGAGGTGGAAAGTATTGAGAGACATGGTGGGCCTGAGGACACAGTCAAGGATGGGTTTTGGAGCAGCCGAGGTGCAATTTGGAGTGGTGAGTTGGTCCTTTTCAGACCTTCTCCCGCTCATCCACCTTTCGCCAACAAATGGAATGTAGTTGCATCCACCACTCTTATCTGAAATGAGGCAGATAAAGACAATGTTGTTAACTGATCCAAATCAGCAAGAACAATTAACAAAGCAAGCTTCTCTGGAAGGGGATTATTATTATTATTTTTGTATCAAAGGGTGACAGATTTTCATGAGTAGGAATGAGGCATCCTGTTGATTTCTTGCTTTGGCGTTTGGACAGTCAGGCAACAAATCCCCTGAAGGCTTAGTCAGCACACATTATTCTACTGCATGGATAAATAAAGGCTGACAAAACAGGTGGACAAGATCATCTGAAGTAGTGATGCACAGTGACAGATTTGCTGAGAATATTGATTTACGTCCAGACATGAAACATTAAATAGGCTCAGACTCAGTCTTGACAGGGGGGAAAAAACCCACATGCTCTCAAAGTTGTCTCTGGCGGCACTTTGTTATGGCACCGGCTCTTACTACTGCACCCGTATGTAATTAAACAGCATGACTGCTGGTGTCTACCTACTTACACTTGATGGCATGTCTGTTTGTTGACTTATGGCAGTGTAAGTCTACTGTACTTTCGACTGCCCAATTCTTCCGATCTTGACAATCTGCACTTACACCAAATGCACTCCACAGGACATGCACTCTTGGCTATGATAGCAAACGTGTTACTACTAGTACTGTGATAACTATTTACCACTCTGATGCCAATTGGTAACATCTGAATTTACCTGCTAATTGCGGACTCTGTTGTAAGTCACTTTGGATAAAAGTGTCTGCTTCCCGTCCATTTCTTGACTAAACTTGATGCCCATCACTACAAACACAACCAGCATATCATAACTCAGAGGCATAGAGTGTTTGGTTTGGATGCCTGCTTTTTCACTCAGGCAGAGAGAATAAAAAACCGCACCATGGCTATAGAATAAGGACAGAGGTCTCACGTCTAACCCCTGAGGTCCATTTTTAGTCAAAGCACAGTCAAACGCATTCCAGACTTAATGCATGGGCATTACATGACTTCCTCGCCAACCAACGTCTTTGGTTATGCAACAACCGCCTCAGCTGGCCTCTCATTGTCTTTCACCCTCAGAAACCCCTCGGCCATCTCCAGCAGTACATTGCTGTTCTGCACGGCCATTGTGCTATATTACCCCCCCCCCTTCTCATGTCTGGGCCATTCTTCTAACATCCTACAGCGCCTCTCAGAAGTTACTTGGAGAGACTACCGCCGACTGTTCCAAGGTGAGGGCCATTGTTACTCAAGACCCCAACACAGGAAACAGCCTAGCCCCCCTCACCCCAAATATTTTTTCCCCTCAAACAATGGCGTTCTTTGGTGAATGTGTCACATCACAGAAAGTTGTAAGCTGACCAGTATAAGCTGACCCAAACTTGGATGTGTGCGTGGGTCACAGCATGCAGTTGCATTTTTGCTCTCTCTCTCACACACACTCTCACTCACACACACACACACTCTCACACACATCTAGGCTCAACCTGCACTGTAGGTCAGCTAGCATCTCTCTGTGATATGACATTTTCCAAAGCAGCCACTGTTTAAAACACACACACACACACACACACACACACACACACCTGTTTCTCTAGGATCAACCTGCACTTTAGGTCAGCTAGCATCTCTCTGTGGTATGTCAGACTTTGCAACGCAGCCACTGTTTAAAACACACACATGGCCATGCAGGCATATTCACAACTTTCAGACCAGCAAAACGCCGCAACACACACATCTGTCTAAGCAGCTTTATTCCTTTTTAATCAACGCGTAAACTTTGCTGCTGTTGCATTTGGGGAAAATGGAAAGTCAACATTCTTGGCTGCAGCATTCGTTAAACTCAACGGTTCTCAATAAACCCCCCTCGCCGGGTAAAAGGCTACGTCATCCACTACACGGCGGTGAATTTGACGTTTTTACGAGCAGGTACTTCACACAACGCAGCTCGTTAACGCATCTGAAGCGAAGTAACCCACGCCGCCTCTGACGCTTCCGCACCCGCATTCCGCACCCTGCACATTAACCAGAGCGACGCCGCCACAAGTTAATGGGACGCGATGCTGCGGCGCGTTCTCGCGGCTGGCGAGGGGAACAAACCGCCGCACCGTTCGTACGGTTCCCACGATCTGTCAGCGGACCAGCAGCAAAGCCGTCAGACTCGCCCCGGGGGGCCACAAACAACGTTGGGGTTGCGCGGCCGCTATAGCAGCGCTTCTCACCTGGCCGCAGTTTCATGCAGACGACGTCAAGTGAGCACGAATCCAAACTCCTGAAGTCCCGACAACGCGGTGCGCAGAAGCCGACCGGAGAGGCGGAAAAACGGGGTGTATTCGAGTCGTCCGGCCGTCGGTTAAGAGAGACGGATTAAAAACGGAATTCGGCAAAACACCCGCACGTCAAGTCGGCGGGGAATCTCGTCCGTCCAGGTCTCCGTTACGGCCAAGTCACCGGCATATAAAAAAACAAAACCCCGAGCTCCCCGTCCAAGATGCGAGGCTCCAACGCGTTTCACCGACTGGAAGCACAAACAACGCGCGTAGACTGAGGAGGCTTGTCGGCGAGCAGCGGGATAAACGACGGCGGTCAAGTCCGTACGGAGGAGTCGCGCTGCGGGTCTCCGGTCGGCGTCTCTTGACAGTAAAGCCGGCGGACGCGGCGGCGGCGCCTTTTCAACAGCGTGTGCGCGCGCGCCAGCGCGCCCGGAACTCACGCGAACGCGCGTCTGTTTGCGTCTGATTAGGTGAGCGGGAGGGTGGGCGAGGGAGAGAGAGAGAGGGAGAAGAAGAGAGGGAGAAGAAGAGAGAGAGAAGAAGAGGGAGAAGAAGAGAGGAGGGGTTGCTGGTGACGAGAGCGTCAGTTCTTACAAGTTAAAAAAAAGAACTTACATGGTAATAAGGAAAGAGGAACCAGCAGAGGAGGGGAAAAGGGTTTAAGAGACACCCTTGTTGTGAAGCATGCGGCCCGCACACAGTAATGATGATAACACTATTGATCTTTATCTGAAAAACACTTCGCCCAACAATGTTACAAACTGCTTTGCAAAACAAGATAAACTCAGAGTTCAAATTTACACATAAATAAACAAATAAATAAATGCGACGACACATGATGCATTTCATAGTGCACACTCACACACACACACACACACTACTTCCCAAAAAATGTACAAGTTCTGCTTTTTCGTCCGTGAGAATTAACCTGAATTTGATATTCCACCGTTCACACTAAAAGCATCCAGCGTTCCGCTTCCATAGATCACTCTTATTTCTTTCTACGTCTTGGATTACTTGCTGATTTTTGTCCAACCTGTGTCACCTTTACACGTTTGCTTCCTTGTGTTTCATTTTACGTTTAAAGGCTGTGGAGCACAAAGGTGCACCGAGTCCGACTCCTGCCCGTGTGAAAAGCGACGGGGCTATAACCAGATTCTGCATTTGACTTTGCCCATAATTCCTCGTGGCCGTGATGTCACGCTCCTTTAGATGAACGTTTCAGTTTACATACAGCCGCGCGCGCGCACACACACGCACACACACACGGCACACATGGGAAACCCACTACCACTCATAAACATCACATCGTGTCACACAGACCTTTCCTAATGGGGATCACAGCCCTTACTCGTTCAGATCTGCCTCAAATGTTTATTTTGGGGGCATTTGAACAGTGGCGGAGGAAAACCCTAAACGGTTCCATGTGTGTGTCTGCATCTGTGTGTGTGTGTGTGTGTGTGGGTGGGTGTGTGTGTGTGTCTGCATCTGTGTGTGTGTATGTGTGTGTGGGTGTGTCTCGTTTAGGCAAACAGTAGAGCCCCTGTTTCTCCTGGGCTGGGACCAACAACAGTTAAGTCCTGGACGTCACACCCACCCCGGTGCATTGCGGGGCACACTGGTGCCATTCTTAAGAAACCAGTGACATAATGGACCATCTCAACGAAACACCACCACCATCTCACTTCTCATGTCTGCGATGCAGCGGCGCAGGAGACAAGAACAACATTAGCATCACCCCCCCCCCCCACAAAAAAACAGTATAAATTGGGGAGCCGTTTCACCAGTTGACCAAATTTACATGCTGCATCGGGACACGTTTATCTGACAGTGACTGAAATGATTCTACAACAACAGCAATAAGAAGCAGTCACCCTTCATTTCGAGTTCATTCGAACGCAACAAATAAGCGACAGTAAGCGGAATGGCGGCGAGAGCTGCGGTGTCTAGACACCGGATTTGTTTGTCCAAACCTTAGAAAAACCGAGTTTACGTCAAAGCATTTTTAGTATGCTAAAACTCAGCCGGTGTACTTTTAGTTACCCGTTGTTGTACTTTCAAGAGGTGGACTTGGAGAGAAGCACACTACAAACTTCTGTACTTGCTGAACAACTCATACCGTAGCGAATTCGGGGGGCAGTCCGGGAACCGCCACAGCCGGGACGCGAACACGCATCGCCCGCACCGCAGGGGGCATCGCTAACCGCTCGACTAGAGGGTCAAACCCGTCAGCCGGCGGCCAACGTGTCTACTTATCCATGCACGTTACAATACTTTTGCAAAAGCTTGCACTATAACTACAGGCTGATACTTGTGCTTTTAAGGAAACTTTGAATTACCGACTATCTCCATGTTTTTATAAGTGCATTTTTAAATCCCCAAAGTTCTACGTTTTTTTTACTTAAGTGTACTACAGCATTTTCTTATTGGGGCTGCGTGTTTGTGTACGGCAGAGAGCAGCCACGGAAAAGAAGTTTGAAACAATAAACACCAGAGGATTGTCAGAGAGAGGAGGGAGAGAGAGGATATGATTAAGAGGTGAACAGACAGGAGGGATACAAACTGCTTCCTGAGAAGACGAATTTTACTAGGTAATGCTGATATGAGCCAACTGCCCACCCGATTTACAGTAAAACCAGCAGTAAACAGTTCCCACCCTTGTAAAAACTGATCCTGGGACCAACGCTAACACAGTCTAATGTGTTACAAACTAGGGCTGTGAGATATGACCAAAATCCCATCACGATATAGGCCATTCATATCACGATAATGATACTTATCACGATATAGGTCATTCGTATCACAATAACGATACTTATCACGATATAGGTCATTCATATCACAATAACGATAGGTCATTCACATCACAATAACGATACTTATCACGATATAGGTCATTCATATCACAATAACGATAGGTCATTCATATCACAATAATGATACTTATGACGATATAGGTCCTTCACATCACAATAACGATACTTATCACGATATAGGTCATTCATCACAATAACGATAGGTCATTCATATCACAATAATGATACTTATGACGATATAGGTCATTCACATCACAATAACGATACTTATCACGATATAGGTCATTCATCACAATAACGATATTTATCATGATATAGGTCATTCATATCACAATAATGACACTTATCACGATATATGTCATTCTTATCACGATAACGATACTGTAACGTGCACGGATGACTAGGCTTGGTAGCCCTTGGCTAGCGGGTCGGACCCTTTAATCGACTGGTTAACGTTGTCGCTTGCGGTGTGGGAGCCACAGGTTCGCGTCCCGGATGTGGCGTCCTGGGCTGCCCCCCCCTAATTCGCTACATTTGTGTCAGAAGTGGGATGTAGCGAATTCGGGGGGCATGTTAGCCAAGGGCTAACGTGTCTACTTATTCGTGTAGGTTACACTACCCCCCCCTCCTTCTAGAAACGCTTCCGATGGCCTCACGATCTCACCATCCCACTTCTGACACCAATGCAGTGAATTGGGGGGGGGGGGGGGAGACCGCCACAACCGGGACGCGAACCCGGGTCTCCCGCACCACGGGCGACAACGTTAACTAGTCGACTAAAGGGTGATCCGTGATTGTTACATTACTTATCACGATATACTAGGTCATTCATATCACGACAACGATACATATCACGATATTTTCTGTAAATTCAATGAATAAATAGTTTATATAAAATGACCACATGCAAAGGCCTATTTCTTATTTCATTTTGAATTATATACTCGACAAATAAAAGGCACTTACTCATATTTGATTATTTTTCTCATTTTATTTAGAACCTTTGCACAAATTTTCAGTTGAGCCCTCGACTGTGCTTTTGTGGCTCCCATCGGTAGACTCTCTCTCCGTACTGTTTGATGTGATTCTTGCGTAGGTGGTAAAAGAGGCTTGTGGTGTTGGAGTCTGTTGTGGGGACCGGCGTGCGGCATATTTTGCAAAGTCTGGTTTTCTGGCTCGTGTCAGACTTTTCCCACCCAAACCACATCCATACGATAGCAGCAGCCCCTCTTTTAGGTACAAGCTCCTCGTTTTGTCCTGGCTGGTCGGAATTACCCCGTTCTGCCTGCGTTCACTGTCCTCCACGCTTGTTTGTATTGCCCTCATGCACATTCCCTGCCTGCGTCCGTGCTGTGCAAAGAGTGGAAAGGGTCGTCCAAATGACAAAAAATATTGCCCTAAAGAGTCGGATTTGCTACACAGCGAAATAAACGATAGAGCTTCATATGAAACGATAGACGTTTTCATTGATCACACGGTATATACACTCACCAGCCACTTTATTCGGCACACCTGTCCAACTGCTCGTTAACGCACATTTCTAATCAGCCAATCACATGGCAGCAACTCAATGTATTTAGGCATGTAGACATGGTCAAGACGATCTGCAGCAGTTCAAACCGAGCATCAGAATGGGGAAGAAAGGTGATTTAAGTGACTTTGAACGTGGCATGGTGGTTGGTGCCAGACGGGCTGGTCTGAGTATTTCAGAAACTGCTGATCTGCTGGGATTTTCACGCACAACCATCTCTAGGGTTTACAGAGAATGGTCCGAGAAAGAGAAAATATCCAGTGAGCGGCAGTTCTGTGGGCGAAAACGCCTTGTTGATGCCAGAGGTCAGAGGAGAATGGCCAGACTGGTTCGAGCTGACAGAAAGGCAACAGTAACTCAAATAACCACTCATTACAACCGAGGTATGCAGAAGAGCATCTCTGAACGCACAACATGTCGAACCTTGAGGCAGATGGGCTACAGCAGCAGAAGACCACACCGGGTGCCACTCCTGTCAGCTAAGAACAGGAAACTGAGGCTACAATTCGCAAAGGCTCACCAAAATTGGACAATGGAAGATTGGAAAAACGTTGCCTGGTCTGATGAGTCTCGATTCTGCTGCGACATTCGGATGGTAGGGTCAGAATTTGGCCTCAACAACATGAAAGCATGGATCCATCCTGCCTTGTATCAACGGTTCAGGCTGGTGGTGGTGGTGTAATGGTGTGGGGGATATTTTCTTGGCACACTTTGGGCCCCTTAGTACCAATTGAGCATCGTGTCAACGCCACAGCCTACCTGAGTATTGTTGCTGACCATGTCCATCCCTTTATGACCACAGTGTTCCCATCTTCTGATGGCTACTTCCAGCAGGATAACGCGCCATGTCATAAAGCTCGAATCATCTCAGACTGGTTTCTTGAACATGACAATGAGTTCACTGTACTCAAATGGCCTCCACAGTCACCAGATCTCAATCCAATAGAGCACCTTTGGGATGTGGTGGACCGGGAGATTCGCATCATGGATGTGCAGCCGACAAATCTGCAGCAACTGCGTGATGCTATCATGTCATGGACCAAACTCTCTGAGGAATGTTTCCAGTACCTTGTTGAATCTATGCCACGAAGGATTAAGGCAGTTCTGAAGGCAAAAGGGGGTCCAACCCGGTGCTAGCAAGGTGTACCTAATAAAGTGGCCAGTGAGTATATATCGTCATATCGCACAGCCCTATTACAAACTACATCAAACTATGTGGGACTACTGTTGTACTGTAATACTGATTGCCATCGGCATCATGTTTTAATCCTGTTTCCTGTTTGAGGAGGAACGTGTTTACCGCTGCACCGGTGTTTGTCGCTGCACCGGTGTTTGTCCTACCTGGTCAAAACATTTCAACAGCGGTGTATGGCGAGTGTCTCTAACCATGGCCAAGATGCCAGCTAGTCTTATGCAACCTGAGTCCACGCTCAAGATGGATGAAATAACTATTTATTAATGGAGAAAAAACAAACAAACACAGATTTCAGTTTGAAGCACAAGGTCGTTCTAAACACGGAAGAGCCAGAAAGTCTCAAAGACTCTGGCCAGTGGCTGAGTCACATTCGTAGTATCTGCAAGGTCATGACTTGTTGACTGGGTTGTTGTTGTGGCCTATCCTCAAGCCATTAACTCTGCAGGGCAGAAGAGGAGTAGAAAGGGAGGAGAGGGAGGAGATGTGATCACAGACCTCAACTGCAAACTACTGTTTTTGGTGTACTGTTTGAAATGAGAGGCAGGGCAAACGCTATCTGTAATGATCTACTTTTCACTCTCACAGATTATAACACCGTTTCTGAATTAGCCGTGGAACTTCGGCATGTTTATTTCGCTCCATGCATAACGTGCACATAATCCGACTGACTCTCGTCTACCTTCCCGCTCCCGTGGCTACTCTGTTTACTATCCCATAACTCCCTGTGTCCTTAAAGGTGTATTCCCCTAATACTGAACATCACACTATCAGATTAGGAACTACAGCCTCTATTCACCGTTTGAATGTTTTATCTCAAATGTGTTCCCCTTTTAGGCATTTTATAGGTCAAAAGTCATCTTTTTTTATCGAAGTGACTCCACCGAGGGAGGGCTGGTAACAATAAAGGGAACATATGGCTTCTGATACACCTAGCAATAAATTTCTTGCAACAGTGAAAGCAAAATTCCTGTTTGGCTTTGCTTGCACCTATTGATAGAAACGGGCACGGTGACTCAAAATGTCCTTGGCACCATTACAACCTTTGCTATGGAAGGACCATTGTGAGCTTTAACGCTTGGACAATAGCAATCTGAGCTGCCAACCTCTTCATTCAAATGTAATTTCTTATCAAACGAGCCAAATGATCCAATACACACATACGTGTGCAGGGAGGTGGTTAACATGCATGCTTGTTCACATGTTAAGCTGCCCCCTCCCTCCACAATCACACAGACTGCGCTGTATTATTATCATTAGTATTAGTATTATTATGCAGGGAGAGCAACATGTTATTTCAAGGCCTTTGTTTGCAAACTGCTTTTTTTTTGGGACACCAGAATTGCGTTTTTATGAATGAATATACCCTCCATGGGTTTGACAAAGGACTCATTTATGTCCACATGGTCACCTTATCAATTACACATAACTTCATCAGCTCATTATGGCGTGATGCTGTTGTTGGCACTGGAGGCGTTGCATGTTCTCCACAGGCCGGTCGGTGTGCAGGGGCCCGTCTGTGTGCACTGTGCATGTTCTCCCCATGCTCACATGGGCTTCCACGCACATCAAGAAGGACCCCAAATAAAAAAAAAAAACTCGCACAACACTCTCCTGTCCTGTCCCTGACCACGACATGGATATCCACTTGGAATTGGTTCCCCGGGTGCCAAAGGAAAGGGCTGCCCACTGCTCCTGGCTGCCCCTGGAGGAAGGACAGCAGGATGGGGAAAATCCAGAAGGAACATTTCTTCAGCCACCACTCCCTGCATATGTGTGTGTATGTGTGTGTGTGTGTGTGTGTGTGTCAGCTGCAAGACGAACAAAGTCTCATTCT
Source organism: Lampris incognitus (assembly GCF_029633865.1). NCBI lineage: Eukaryota > Metazoa > Chordata > Actinopteri > Lampriformes > Lampridae > Lampris > Lampris incognitus. The sequence goes on from NC_079230.1 coordinate 26,889,357, forward strand.
TGTTTTGGTTCTTATGAAGAACTTGCCAGACAGGGGAAGCTGGTGATGCAAAAAGCAGGAATGTCAAACAGCAAAACATGGCCCGCATGTAAACTACAGTAGACAGGGGACAGTATGAGAAATATGTGTGTCAACCAGTCACCCTGTTTTGCTTCGGGTGTTATGACAGGCCAGATGATCACAACGATTGTGTGTTGTATAACTCGTCCGTCAGCGCCGTGCTGAACGTGTTGTGGTTCTGAATATGACTTGCACTTATCCTTTACACCGAATGGAAAAGTACCCTTAAAAACAACAACAAATTCAAAGCGAGAGAAGAACTTTCCATTCCACGGGATCTCCGAGGGTTAGGGTGACTTTGCGGAGTCGGTGGGCAAATGGGGCTCTGAAGTCACTCTCCGAAACACCGGGTTAAAGGGTCAGGATTACCCAGCAAACACTGGTCCTGGCGACACGGCTGACATAACCGCATTAGCCCTGAAATCCAGTATGGACGTCCCATAAGTGAAGCACGATATTGGTACTGACCCACTCAGTAGATACAGTCACACTGTGGGTACTTTTGGCACAGTGTCACCCGGAAAATATTAATACTATGACAACCATAGGGAAACCTACAGGATAGCAGTGCGTACTGCAATATCTGCTGACCTGTGCAGAGACAACACGCTTGCAGCAGACTTATTATTAATTTAGACGACAAAATTGTGCGTCAGAATATACCAATATCCAAATTTCGCCCCTATAAACAATACTATCATGTTATCGCCCATCCCTACAGTCACCTTCAAACCACCGGTGCCGTGAGCAGGAGCTCTCCGGTGTTTCTCGTAAAATGGTCGAGTTGAGCGCTGTTGGGCTTGTGGGCACGTGGAAATGTGAAAGCAAGCAAGCGAGTGTGTGTGTTGTGTGTGCAAACAACCGGAACCGCCTCCAATTAGAAATCCTGACTCAAACCAGTTTTCACAGGAGCTGCGTGACAGCAGTCACTCATTCAGAAAACAAAACTGTTGGCGTCGAAGCGAAGATTAAATACACGCGTTCAACCGCTCCCGTTTTACCGCGAGGTGCAAAACAAGCTTCAAGGACTCTCTGCATCGCTCCTGGGGAGGAAACGGCTCACGGCTGTCGGAAGAACGGCGTTAGACGAGGGCCTATTATGCCCCGCGGCCTAAAAGTCAGGGTGTCCTGGCGAGAAACCCGAGACAACACAACCATTGCAAAGCTATGGCACACAACACATAGACAATAACAGGAAATCGTTTGAATGAGTTTCCCGTCAGACCCGAGTTAAAATCAGAGTGGGTTCTCCGCAAACGCGATATGTTCGGCGAGGGTGAAGTGATCTGCGGGGTCGGTCGACCCCGCCGTCTGTGGCGAGGCCGCACACGAACACACCCCGAAAATCCACTCCCTCTCTGATGTGCGGTTACTGTAAAGCGTCTCGGGGAGAGGCGGTTTCCTCAGGATGTTGCTATTAGCCTGCATGCGCCTTGCTTTTGTGTGTGTGTGTGTGTGTGTGTGTGTGTGTGTGTGTGTGTGTGTGTGTGTGTGTGTGTGTGTGTGTTCAGCTCACCTTCTGTGCTCACATAACACACGCCAGGCTTCAGGGAAATGTTCTTATGAGAACGAGGAGGATCCTTTGCCGTCTTCGCAAATAGCGGTTCTCCTTATTCCTGCAAGACGGTTTAGACAGGAGGAGCCATGTCAGAAACTGGGTCAGGGTCAGACCAGTGTACTGTACAAAACGTTGCTCTGCCAACACACACTTGCAGAAAAATCATAAACGTACAAACCGGGAATAGCTGAATTTGGTAATATGCAAAAGTTGTGGAGTTCAAGAGCCGTCCAGTCTACCGGGGACTTTTTTTTTTTATTGCCTCCTCGCTGTTTGCTAGTCTGATAGAGTTTTATGTTGAGTACACCTCGAGGGGGAAGTATGCAAATGATAAACAACCACACATCCATCATCATCACCCGTTCTCCGTCCTGCCCGCGAGAGATAAAAACGTATCGCTCCTGCAATATTTACAACCGCAAACGGTAACTCATGCAACCCCGGTTGCGTAACATAGCTCGTCTCGAAGCGATTTCTAAGATCAGACCCAACGTCTCGTCATCACCGTGGCGGCCCGTCCGGGCTGCCTCCCCGCCCGCCGCCCAGTGACTGCTGGGATACGCTCCAGCATCCCGCCACCCTGAGCAGGACGAGCGGCCTGGGTAATGGATGGATCTCACCATCTGTGACCTAGAGAGGCAGAAGTCATTTTTTTCAGAGGGTTCAGTTTGTGTATGTGTGGGTGTGTGTGTGTGTGTGTTTTGTTTTGTTTTTTGTGCGTCTCGTTATCAGCCTGCAGGGCCGACGTGTCATCTCAGCACGACACTCATCTGTGTGCACACACAGGCCGTGAAAGGCAGGCCCAAAGTTTGCAAAGCAGTCCTGAGAAAGTTCATAGGATGAGCCAAACGCCGCTTGTTTACAATAGCTACAGGTGTGTATACGTGTGTGCGTGTTATGCGTAAACGAAGCTGACCGGGGGGGGGGGGGTTAGGTCTTGCCTTCAGGGCTCCAAGGGTGACAGGTAACCTGGTCTACGCAACCGAGTGAAGCGGGGGAGCGTTTAACACCATTTAACACACATCAAGTTATTTTCTTTCCTTTTCTATTTATTGATTTTTTATTTTTCTCCCCGGTTGAACTTGACCGATGACCCTGCTCCTCCGAGCCGCCCCGGTCGCTGCTTCCACCCCCTCTGCCGACCCGGAGGAGGGCTGCAGACTACCACACGCCTCCTCCCATACATGTGGAGTCGCCAGCCGCTTCTTTTCACCTGACAGTGAGGAGTTTCACCGGGGGGGGGGGTGTAGTGCGTGGGAGGATCACGCTATCCCCCCCCGAACAGGCGCCCTGACCGACCAGAGGAGGCGCTACTGCAGCGCTCAGGACACATATCCACATCCAGCTTCTCACCCGCAGACACGGCCCATTGTGTCTGTAGGGACGCCCGACCAAGCCGGAGGCAACACGGGGATTTGAACCGGCGAGCTCCGTGTTGGTAGGCAAGGGAATAGACCGCCGCGCCACCCGGACGCCCCGTCATGCTCACTTTCTCACATGGCAACTGACGAGTTGAATCCAGAGCTAACACTTGTTTGCTTTTGTTGTGAGGGAGATGTGTGGGCTATGTGTTTCAGCATACACCGATAACAGGAAAAAGGATGTCGCCGTAGTCTGTGGCTAACTGACAATGAGCTGTTGATAATGTCCCGGGGGTTAATATATGACAGCTTCTGAAAACTGGACTTAAACTATGCTAGAAAAAAATACTCGGTCGTGTCCCTTCCTTATTGGAAAGTGAAACGTCTCGTTGACTTCCTTTACCGACAAAATGCACCTACTGTGGTTATTGTTTAATTCTCAGCTGAATTCCCCACTTGACCAGAGTCCCCAGTGAGCAAGCCGGTCAGCTGACCCAGTCTGACCTTAAGCCACATGACTCACCTCCGTCTGATGGACGGCATGAAAGTCAGGTCGCAGAAAAAACATCTTTCAACTCCACCGGTCCCTCGACTGAAACTACATTTACACACACACACACACACGTGATGGCTGTAGATGGCCTTATAAGGCCTTATAAGGCCTTATAAGGCCATCTACAGCCAATAAAGCCAGCCTGTGGGTAGGCCTGCGCCGACTGCAAGGAGGAGAGCGACACACACCGTGTTTCACTCTTTTCTTCTCCAGCTATCTTACTCGTGGTTTGCGTCAGCCTACTGATGAGCTAATTTCCTCTTCTTTTGTCCTGGCCACATGAAAACATTACCGGCTGCCGTTGCTTTCAGTTTACATTTGAGACGGGGAACGGTGGGACGGCTGCTGTCGGGGTTTTTTTTCCCAGATTTTCTCGTGATTTAAATGCATGGTGAACACACCTCAGCGGAAATCGAATTATTAGTTTCATTAGCATTTAGAGAGATAGAGATAGAGATAGAGAGATAGAGAGAGGGAGAGATTGTGTAATAACAATAACATAGAATGAAAATGGTTTAATTAGCCTACTTCTGTGGCCTGTGGTCCACATGTCCGGTCCACATTTGACAATTACAATATATCTAAAACCACTTGATTACTTTTCCTATATCAACCTTTTCTTCACTGGCCTGCTCTGTTTGTTTTGTTTTTAATATATATCCTAAAATACACGTACGGTACACTATGTGCCACATCCAACTACATACGGTACGCCGTAAGGATGACATAAGGGCCCATTAAAGCTTGCAGTGATTTGAAAGCCAGCTCATGGTCTGAAAACATGATCATTAGGTCATGAAAAGGGGTGTTTATCCGCGACTCGTCTAGCCTTAATGAGTCTCGTCACATATGAAGATATTGACAAATGTGGCGATGACAGCACTGTTGTGGAAGTGGTCCTCAGCTCAGCGACCAATCAGAAGCCAGACTAAACAGGAAGAGGAGGCTGCTTCCTGTCTGGCCCAAGAGGGGCACCCAAATCAAACCTGACCACGTTGAACATCAGCGCACGGACACGGCGTTCTCCTCTGCAGCCAACAAGACCAACCTGAGAAATCCCACCGGGGCAACGTTTGGAATCAATGTGGCAGATGTAGCCAGATGTGGAAGGGGATTCTTATGGAGCAATATTCTCTGGTTTACATGTGTACAAGAGAATAAGTATAGCCTATAGAATATACTATAGAATACAGAATATACTGTAGAATACTATAGAATATTATGGCATGTTATAGAATGTACTATAGAATGCTATAGGATATAGAATATACTACAGAATACCACAGAATACTATGGCATATGCTATAGAATAATATAGAATATACTATAGAATGCTATAGGATATAGAATACACTATAGAATACCATATAGAATACCCTAGAATACTATGACATATGCTATAGAATACCATAGACTACCATAGAATATACTATAGAATGCTATAGAATACTGTGGCATATGCTATAGAATACAATAGAATACCATAGAATATACTATAGAATGCTATAGGATATAGAATATACTATAGAATAAGTATAGCTGAGACGAAAAAGCTCAAAAGAATATTCTTTGTTAAAAAAAAATCCGTCTTCATTGTCAGTGCAGCAGTTCCGGGTCCGGTCCCTTGAATACATAATTTATTTATTTGCTTGGTCTCCTGGTTTCTCACTTAAGAGTGTTTAAGATCATAAGAAAACCTTATTTGACACGGATTCAAAATTAGGGAAGACTTCCATAGCTTACATCAAGGCTGAAAAGCGAGTGTTCTCCTTGAGGTGTGAACGAGAGCCTCGGGTTGAAACGTCTGGACGAAGCGAGCAGACCCCGGCGGCGGCGGGGAGGAGAAGAGTTTTCCACACTGACATTCAGAAAGCCATTTTACAGCATTTTCTTCATCAGAGCGCCAAATCTCTTTCTCTTTTTTTCTTTCGATTCTTTCCTTTGCTGTTTTTTAAGGTTTGAATAATGTCAAGTGTTACGTAACAATCGCTCTATTCATCGGTGATGAATGGACCAGAAGTGAGCCGACCTTGGGTTTATATTCCTAGTAATAGTGTGCAAATACTCAGAATACTGTCGTCAAATTTATTTGACGTGATCGATGAAGCTAAACAGGAAGTTTTGCTTGCATCAGAATAGGTGTCATAGTTAAATGGAGGCATCTTGACATTAAGGGCCTCTACTACGTCATATTTCATCTTTTGGTTTTGCATTTTAGTTGCCTACTCGCCCAAGTCTGCCAAGATATTATCAGCATATTAGCAGCAGTAGCACAAATGATACTGATATTTTAGTATAAAAGTAGAATCGCAGGGGCGTCCGGGTGGCGTGGCGGTCTATTCCGTTGCTACCAGCACGGGGATCGCTGGTTCGGGGTGGGGTGGGGAGCTGGATGTGGGTATGTGCCCTGGTCGCTGCACTAGCGCCTCCTCTGGTCGGTCGGGGCGACTGAACTGGGGGGAATAGTGTGATTCTCCCACGCGCTACATCCCCCCTGGTGAAACTCCTCACTGTCAGGTGAAAAGAAGCGGCGGGCGACTCCACATGTATGGGAGGAGGCATGTGGTAGTCTGCAGCCCTCCCCGGATCGGTAGAGGGGGTGGAGCAGCGACCGGGGCGGCTCGGAAGAGTGGGGTAATTGGCCGGATATAATTGGGGAGAAAAGGTGGGGGGGGGGGAGTATAATCGCATTAATATGTTAGTATCATTTCTTAGTATAATTATGATTATATGTATAATTTATTAGTATAATATATTAACGTATTTCATCTACTTGGTTAAAACTGGCTTCTACTGGGGCCGCCCCAGTGGCTCGGCTGGTACAGCGTGTGCCACACAAGGCTGAGTCCTTGCTACAGTGGCCTGGGTTCGAATCCGGCCCAGGCCCTTTGCTGCATCTCTCTCTCGACTATCGCTATCTAATAAAGGCGGAAAATGGCAGGAAAAAAAATCTTTAAAAAAATAAACAAAACTGCCTACTACAATACAAAATCCCCCTTGGAAAAATGAAGTACTTCTATTCTATTCTATTTCATCTCATCTCACCATCTGCCGCTTCTCCGGGGTGGGGTCGCGGTGGCAGCAAGCTAAGTAGGGCACTCCAGACGTCCCTCTCCCCAGCAACGCCCTCCAGCTCCTCCTGGGGGACCCCAAGGCGTTCCCAGGCCAGATTGGACATGTAGTCCCTCCAGCGAGTTCTGGGTCTGCCCCGGGGTCTCCTCCCAGTTGGATGTGCCTGGTAAACCTCCAAAGGAAGGCGCCCAGGAGGCACCCTAATCAGATGCCCGAACCACCTCAACTGACTCCTTTTGACGTGAAGGAGCAGCGGCTCTACTCCGAGCTCCCTCTGCATGTCCGAGCTCCTCACCCTATCTCGAAGGCTGAGCCCAGACACCCTACTATTTCATCCATCCATCCATTTTCCAAGCCGCTTATCCTGCTCTCAGGGTCGCGGGGATGCTGGAGCCTATCCCAGCAGTCATTGGGTGGCAGGCGGGGAGACACTCTGTGACGGTCTGGCAGGCCGCCAGACCATCACACAGGGCCGACACACACACACACACATTCATACCTAGGGACAATTTAGTATGGCCGATTTACCTGACCTACATGTCTTTGGACTGAGGGAGGAAACTGGAGCCCCCGGAGGAAACCCACACAGACACGGGGCGAACATGCAAACTCCACACAGAAGACGACCCGGGATGACCCCCAAGGTTGGACTACCCCGGGGCTCGAACCCAGGACCTTCTTACTGTGAGGCGACCACGCTAACCACTGTGCCACCGTGCCGCCCTACTATTGCAACCTATTCTATTTCAAACAGGCTAATAACAATAACTGGACAGACACCAATCTGATCAAGTAACGATAACAATCGACAATTCTGTGGTTTCACAAAGTGTGGCAGCCAAAAATCTTGGTGTTACGTTTGATCCCAGCCTTTCCTTTGATAAGCACATTAGAGAAATCACCAAGACTGCCTTTTTTCACTTACGTAACACAGATAAAATGCGGTCTTTCCTGTCCATGGCTGACGAAGGGACTCTAATACATGCATTTGTTTCATCCAGACTTGATTACTGTAATGTTGTGTTCTAAGGTCTGCCACATGCTCGTACTAACAGTCTTCAGATGGTTCAGAATGCTGCAGCTAGACTCCTAACTAAAACTAGGACATTTGGCCATATTACACCAATTCTGGCCTCCCTTCACTGGGTTCCTGTCCATGTTAGATCAGAATACAAGGTGCTTCTGCTGACTTATAAAATCCCAAATCTTACCCATCTGATCTCCTTAAACCGTAGAGTCCTTCTCGAGCTCTTTGCTCTCAAAATACAGGGCTCCTGTGTGTACCCACAGTTAAAAAGAAGTCAGCTGGTGGCAGCAGGGCCTATTCCTGTCGGGCCCGGTTCTTGTGTAATAACCTGCCTGCTACCGTCAGAGACAACGAGAGTCTGTTGAGTCCTTTAAATCCAAACTTAAAACTCGTCTTTTTGTCTTAGCTTACAGTTAGTTGCCTTTAAGTTGAGTGCTTCACAACCTGGACTGCATGGCGGGTCGGTTTTCTGTCTCAATGAATTTACCAACCACTGTTCTGCCCACCACATTATAGAGTATAGATTACTGCAAACTGTTCTCTTCTCTCTCTCTGAATGATGTCTTCTCCTTTCTCCTCTTCTGTGAGTGGATGGTGTGATGTGAGTCTCCCTTGTGTGCACATGCACTCGGTCCTCCTCCAAGTTCTGTCGCCATGGTGATGGTGGTCGCCACCTGGACACTGCTTGGCATCCCCCTCATCACATTTTCTTTTTATATATCTTATAAATCCATATAATTTTGTTACCCTGGTTTAATGTTATACCCTTCTCTCACTAAGATGTGTGATTAATTTTTTTTTGTCCACATGGTGATGGTGGTCGTGTGGCTCGGGTCCTGGGCTGCTCCGGTGGCGTCTGGACACTGCTTGGCATCCTCCTCATCATATTCTTCATATGTTTTATAATTCCAGTATAATTCTGTTATCCTCTTTCAATGCTGTATTGTGTAAATTGTGTAAACACAACATCCATTGCCCGTCTGTCCGTCTCGGGAGAGAGATCCCTCCTCTGTTGCTCTCCCCGAGGTTTCTACCTACTTTTTCTCCCTGTTAAAAGTTGTTTTTTTTAAGGGAGTTGTTCCTTATCTGATGTGAGGGTCTAAGGACAGGATGTTGTGTTGCTTTAAGGCCCCTTGAGGCAAATTTGTAAATTGTTGATATTGGGCTGTACAAATAAGATTGACTTGACTCGACTTAATACTGTGCATACGAAGCTGCCATCAGAAAAATGAAGTGATTCTATTCTACTCTGTTTCAAACAGGCTCATACTATGCACATGAAGACGCCATTGGAAAAATGAAATGACAACATTCTGTTCTATTCCGTTCTATTAAATTCTATTTTATTCTACTGTTTCAAACAGACTAATACTGTGCATAGGAAGCGGCCACTGGAAAAATGAAGTGATTCAGTTCTGTTCTCACTTTGCCTGTGAGGTCCGTCTCTCTCCCACTCACAACGCGCTGACTAATATTCTACTCACTGTCTCTCTTTTCAGAGGCCGGTGAGTCCCTCAAGTGCGTCTGCAAAAGCTGTCAGGGGGTCGACCGCGCACGTCATTGCTAGCGAGGGAGAGGCTGATGAAAACGGCGGCAAGCTCTCAGTTTTCTGCTTGCGTCGAATGGAAGGAGCGGGTTAGTCAGACACCACCTAACTGGCTGAACACGGGAGCTATTAATAGTTACACAAGTTGCCTTCTCCTCGAGGGAGAAAAAAAAAATAACGGCTAGGAAGCCTTTTCGGAGCCAGCCGAGCAAAATCCCCCCCAACCCAGCTCATTTCCTCCCCGCCCTGCACTCTGTAAGATGCCCTGTACTGTGACAAAACTCTCACCCATTTATTTTTAGCAACATGCAATGACCCTCTCCCATTTCTACCGCCCCTGCAACTGTACTTCAGACTTTAGTAAAGATTAACCGCACATGCTGAATGAGAAATGCAGTGTCTGGTCGTCTGAAACGTTCATGTGCCATTTATTGGTTGTGTTAACCATTAAACCATTATTTATTGCCTCTTGGGATGAAACATCTGGATGTAGCGTTTGGTCAAATGCAGACGGCGACTGTACCGAAAAAAAATGTGACCGTTGGAACGTTTTATTATCATCTGAAATCAGTTTTCGTGCCCATATCTTAAGCGATAACGTGATGGTGATAATGAACATTTCAAGAGCATTGTTCAGCTTAACAAACAAGGGCCGAGAACCACCCCAGAAATTTGACCTGATGCGTTTTGCTCACCGTGACAAACAAAATGTAAGAAAAGTATCAATGAGCGAGAGGGTAGCTCTGTTTAAACATGTGCGAACAATAGCAAAATAGTTTCCAGGGTTAAGCAACAACTTGAACTTTTTCCCCCTGCGCCAAATGCCTACAATTTTCACAAACAAGTACATTTTAGTTTCATGGAACGTCCCAAAGCTGAAATCATTACATTTACAACAACACCTGTGCTCAAGATTTGGGTTTTTGAACCGTGTTTTTCATCGAGGTATAAGAGCTCGTGGCCAAACGCTACCACTAATAAGGTCATTCACAGCATGGAAACCAATTATTATGAGGGGGGGGGGACCTTTTTTTCTTGAACTTATTCCACTTCAGAGTTTATTTCACACACATAACTAAATAAACAATTCCCTCTTGAATGTGCAGAAGCATTTACATCAACTAACCAGAAGAAGGCACCATAGGAGTTTATACAAACTCCTCCTTCCATGTCTTCATGCATGCTCACTAACCCAGGTAAGAAAATCAAAGGTTGAATCGGTCATCTGGATACAAGGTTTGTTGATGGATACGTTTAATCACTCATCTTCTGTCTCAACAGACTGCAGGTCGTACCTGCAGCCATTCATTCATTATCCAAACTGGTTATCCTTACTCAGGGTCGTGAGGATGCTGGAGCCTATCCCAGCAGTCATTGGGCGGCAGGCGGGGAGACACCCTGGATAGGCCACCAGACCATCACAGGGCCCACACACACACACACACATTCACACCTAGGGACAATCTGTCAGTAAATGCATCCAGATGAACCGATTCAACCTTCTTTGATCCTCCTCCCATGATTTCAAGTATTTCATCAAAAACTTCCAATGCCAGGATCATCAAGTGGTCCTTAGCCAGTGACCCTGTCAAAGTGGCAGTCTGATTACAGCTGCATCAAAGCACCAGTAAGTCTGCACATAGAGAATGTATATGTGGAGGTACCGGCCATATCATTCCAAGTTTTTAAACAGCTTCCTTGATAACTGTCCTCACCCTTCGTTTGGTTGAATATGTGCAAATATTCAACCACATATACTGGTGTTGTGATTAATCTGACTAGGAAACCAGCACAGGCCTTCTCTTGGCCGTTGTGACTCACAAATATTACTCAAGCTCAGCTTCATTTAAAGTAATTTTATTTTTTAATGTTTAAAGTAATTCCAGATTAACATTTAGTGCTGACAGACTGTGAACTGTAGTGACAGGCATGGGTGCAAGTCCATGAATACTGGGGTGGCATCCAGTGCTTTACCTGTGCCCCCGTCCATAGGGTTAGTGGTTGTGTCAAGACGGGCAACCGATGCAAATTTTACCAAATTAGTATGCGGATTGACAAGACCATACCAGATCAGCCGAGGTTCCATACCAGATCGGTCAACGCCCGGGTTAACAATGGCCGCCATTGGTGCTGTGCTGTGCCCTCCCATGTACCGATGGAAACTGTAAAATCCACTGTGGCGACCCCTGAGAAACAGGGAATAAACCCAAAGAAGAAGAAGAAGAAGACTGTGAACTGAATGTGCCATATAGCCCACATTGGTTGATTATTTTAAACATATATTTGCTCCACTTATTGGTCTGTTAACATCGACGATGCACTGTCTGTGTTGAAAGGGTGTTCCTCTGCTTTTCTGGTCTTGGCACTGAGATATTGGGACTTTCTGACATGCCCATGTGAACCAGTGTAAATTCATGAGATCATTCTCCTTGGTTATTTCTGGCCACGTAGTTAACCGTTTCATCACATGCTCTCGTCATGCGTCATCGGAACCCTTTTGTAGTAAGTATATAAATAGCGTCTTCAACGTCTTTTGTGGCTTTCATTAGTTTTTAGTTTTGACCACTTCACATTTGTTTTTTTAGTTATCAATTATATAAGATCATTGACATTATTATAATTATCAAGATCATTAAGATAATTATCCCAATTGTCATTATGTAAATTGATAATCACACAAATATACACTCTCAGTACCTATAACATATCTATCTATCCTGGGCGAGGGATCCCTCCTCTGATACTCCTGAATTTTCTCTTATTTTTTTTTCTTTTACTGAAAACCTTTTTTCCTAAATGAATTGAGGGTCTAAGGACAGAATGTGTTAACGTGTTACCCAGACTGCAATTGTGACTTTGGAGTACACAAATAAACTTGACTTGATGTAATGGTTATTATTATTATTATCATTATTGACACACACATGCACTCCACATGCACAGACAACATCCATTCTCAGAATAGACTGAACAGCCAGGTAAGGTAAAATCTTATTTACCCTAAAATCACAATTCAGTCCCTTAACAATCACATTTTTCAACAGATAACAGAATAGGTGCAGAGTAAGCAATAACAGATTTACAATGAGCTCTAAATGAACTACTTAATGAGTACATAATTTATAGAGAAAAAACGCTGAAAATATATAACGACTTCATTATTCATAGCGAAATGAGCTAATTACGTCACGTTGAAGGACAAAATCAGCCACAAGATGGCGGATGGTACATGCAGAAATCCCCATTAGAAACATGAGTCACCCACCCTCCTTTGTTCTACAAGTCAAACGCTGTCTTATGATGACGAAACTCTAATTTACTCACCGCAACAATGTTGCCAATAAAAAAGCCAGCCGGTCACAGGTTGAGAGTTAGCATCTCGTTAGCAATAGCTTCCTCGGCAGTAGATTGCCACTTTAAAATTCAAAGAGTGCTATGAAAAAACAGCATTTAGCTCGGGGGGGGGGTCGGTGGCTTTCCCTGTGTCGCTAACAAAGTTTATTTGAGGTGGTTTTGTTTTTACAATCGGAACAATACGTGTGAAACTGAAGGATCGGGTTCGGGAAAGACAGCCATCCGCCATCTTGCGTCTACAGTTTGTAACTACAAAATGACGTCATTAATAAGGCTAAGTATCTCGCTTCCATCCCATCCTCTGATTTGAGTCCAACTGAAAGTGATTGTTATTGTAAACTAGTAATAAGAGACATTAGCCCCTAGCCAACAGGTCTGACCCTTTAGCCGAGCGGTTAGTGATGTCGCCTTGCGGTGAAGTACACCCCGTATCGAATCCCGCACCGGGCAAGAAAATAACCGGTTACATTATGTTAGCTAAAAACATTATATATTATATTGTAGCGTTCACCGCTATTAAAAAACAACACATAAAACGCACACTTTGAAACTTACAACTGAGCGTCGCTTTCATGGCCACAGCCATGCCGTACACACCACCATTAAGCCCGATTCACAGGTCGTCTCTCTCTCCCTAGTCCCGACCCACTAACCCTTGACCCGGCAACAGTGTACCACCTCCCGGTACTTCAAAACGCCTGCCCCTACTATATAAAACTAACACGTATACTCCCCCCCTCCCCCACCCCCAAGTGAACCTGAACATGCTACACAAGCCCCGCTTATTAAAGTCCTCGACCCGAGGATAAAGACTCTAAACCTCAGAGCAGTTCTCCCGTAGGCGTTCGTTTCCCGGTCGATCCTCCCCAGGCTCTGGTCGGGATTACCCTACCCCCCAAGGAGGTGAGCTGGGCACTAGGGCAGCAGATTGAGTCACACTTATTACATTATCAGGGCTGGCTGCTACAACCCCCCCCCCTTCCCCAGGTGGCACAGCAGGCAACACAGGTGCCCCCCCCACTCCTCCAGTTGTCTGAGGTGTTGCAGAGCTCCTGCATGGTGCCAGCAGGTCACGGACTCACGGTGTAATGCCACTTTGCAGCTCTGTAGAGGCAACAGTACCCAATAGACAACCACGTCTAGCTGCTCCAAGACCAAGCAAGACCCCGCCCCGTGGCTGTGCAGTTTAGAGCTATTGCCTTTCTTCCGGGTTGGGGTGTAGACCCAAACTAGCTCCCCGGCTGCAAAGTGTTGCCCCCTGGCGTGGAGGTCATACTTCCTTTTCTGCCGCAGCCCCGCGCACTGTAATTGCCTCCAGGCGTATGCACGTGCGGTGTCCAAATGGTCCTGAAGCTGCCTGGTGTAGCTCGGAACTGCAGGGGCAGATGGTACATCCAGGGCCCATCCAAAGGTCAGCACTGCAGGGGCCCTCATTTCCCTGCCCAACATGAGGAGGGCCAGTGTGCAAAGTGGAGTCCTGCACTGCAGACTGGCACACCATGAGGACCAGGGGTAAGTGCATATCCCAGTTGAGCTGATGGGTAAATGTTAAGATAGATAACTGTTCAGCTAGGGTGTGTTTGAACCTCTCCAGTAACCTGTCATTCTAGGGGTGGAGGGGTGTTGTGCGAGTCTTAGTGATTCCCAGCCGCTCACACATGGTGGAGAAAACCCTGTATTCAAAATTTCTCCCCTGGTCACTATGGATGGACTCTGGGACCCTCAGCCTGCTAAACATTCCTTCAACCAGGGCATTAATGACGGTCTTGGCCTCCTGGTCTGCCAGTGCATAGGCCATTTAGTGAAGTAGTCCACAGCAGTGAGCATGAAGCGGTTCCCCCGTGCTGTGCGTGGGAATGGCCTCACAATGTCAACAACCACCCGTTGCATCGGCTCTCCCACTGGAAACTGCTGTAGCTCAGCCCTTGACTGGCCCTGTGTCCTTTTGCAAGCCATGCAGAGGTCTCAGTGCCTGCAAAAATCCTCAACGCCCCTCCTCAGACATCCCCAGTATAGGCTTGATGCAGCCGGCGGAGCATCTTTGTCACACCAAAGTGACCTGAGCTTGCAGAGCCATGCATGGTTTTGAGAACTGCCTCCTGCATCCCCCTGGGCACCACCACTTACCACCTCTTTTCTCCAGTTTCTGGTTCCATCCAGGCTCATTGGAGGACTCCATCTAGCAGCAGCAGAGTCTTTCACTTGGCCTACAGCCCTTTTGTCCACGGGGAGAGAGCTGCCACCTCTTCCCATGGCGGTCTTGCTGTACACCCGCCCACACCATCACAGGCTGCAGGTTCCGGTCCTGTCTCTGCTCTGTGCACCAGTACATAGCATCCACCATCTGCAGCTCCCTACTCGCCAGTATGGCCGCCCCTCACTCTTCTCTGTCCTGCCCATACACCCCCAGAACCAGCTCATGTTCCCTGGCTTCTCTGCCGTCACAATACCGGCAGCCCTCTGAGTTGCATGGCCGACGAGACAGCGCATCTGTGCTGTCGTGCCGTTTTCCCGTACGGTGGGTTATGGTGAACTCGTTTGATCCCAGCCTTTCCTTTGATAAGCATATTAAAGAAATCACCAAAAACGGCCTCTTTTCACTTATGTAACATAACCAAAATTCGGTCTTTCCTGTCCATGGCTGACACAGAGACTCTAATACATGCATTTGTCTCATCCAGACTTGATTACTATAATGTTCTGTTTTCAGGTCTGCCACATGCTAGTACTAAAAGTCTTCAGATGGTTCAAAATGCTGCAGCTAGACTCCTAACTAAAACTAGAAAAACTGACCATACTAAAGGGTCTGTTAGAGGGTTTTTTTTAGGGAGTTGTTACTTATCCGATGCAAGGGTCTAAGGACAGGATGTTGTGTTGCTTTAAAGCATCCTGGGGCAAATTTGTAATTTGTGTTTATAGGCTATACAAACAAAACTGACTTGACTTGACACTGCAACTCCTCCAACCAACGAGCCAACTGCCCCTCTGGCTCCTTGAATGTCATCAGCCACTGCAAAGAGGCATGATCAGTGCATATGGTCAAAGACAGGCCACACAGGTAATACTTAAAGTGCCATATGACAAAGACTACTGTCAGCAGCTCCCTGCGAGTGACACAATACTGCCGTTCAACTTTGCTCAGTGCTTTGCTGTAATAGGCCACAACTTTCTCTCGGTCTGGTCACACCTGTGACTGGACCACGCCTACCTCCTCCCCACTTGCATCTGTGTCCAGGACAAAGGACAAATGGAGGTCAGGGGGCGCCTAAGGGGCCTGGAGTAACAGGAGCAGCAGCAGACGTTGAGCCCCCCCCCCCGCCCGTGTCTTTTCTGGGACACCCCAGCTGCGTCAGCTCCCTAGGATGCGGGGTCTGCACAGAAATTAGCTGGGACTCAGGCTGGGACTGGGCATCCGCATATGGCCCGCGTGCCCACTTCTCCCACACAGCATCTGTGGGGTCCTGCTGTCAGCTCTCCCATGCACTGAGAGTCCTCATACTCACAACATGACCCCTGCCAAAACTAAACGTGGCCTTCCCCAGGTCCAGCTGACAGCCGTGATCCCTCAAAAAGTCCAGGCCCAGACTGCATGTGACCTGCACCTCTGCTGCCCAAACTAGATTTCTCATGCTCCTCCCCCCAACCGTCAACATCAGCTGTCCACTCCCCTTTACTGGTGCTAGGAGCTTTACAGCAAAACAACATCCTGTCCTTAGACCCTCGCATCGGACAAGGAACAACTCCCTAAAAAAAACCTTTTAACAAGGAGAAAAATAGGAAGAACCCTTAGGGAGAGCAACAGAGGAGAGTTCACTCTCTCCCAATACGAACAACGTGCAATGCTACGTCCTCTCGCTGCGTTCCCACTGGCACCACCTCCAGCCGGACCACTGTGACTGTCGACCCCGTGTCCACTAAGGCAGTACATGAAACACCCTCAATGCAAAAGAGGAATGTGGCAAAAGTCTGAAATAGAAGTCCCTCCCATCACGACAACTTCTTGCCCCTCATCCCTGCTGTTATGTCAGGCCCGGCTGACATGTGTGGGTGGTGTATGGGACATTGGTGTGGGGGTGCGCAGAGTCCCGCCTACTGCGACGCCGCTGCGACGACGCGGTGTCACAGGCATCTCCTCTGGGATGGATCCCCAGACGGCATCAGAGCACACTCTACCAGAGGAATTTCATCTTCCACGGCTTTGCACGGAGGAATGAGAGTGGATGGCATTTGCACTGTGGCTTCTTGGTCTTCCCCTGTTCTTTCGTTCGTTTTTATTTGCGGGATGTCTCCCGTTTTTCTGTGAATCACTCTGTTCCGACTGTTCTGTCAGTGGTTGGTATCGGGGATTCGGTTGTGTGCTGACAGATGTCTTTTTCCTCTGCTCTGCTCCTCACTGGAGCGTGGATCGGGAAATGCGCATGCGCAGGACGCCAGACCGACGTGGACCCTCAATAGTATGGATGGAACCGCGTGCGCGAGCGCACAACTGGTAGAAGTCTGCAGCTGGGGCGCCCGGGTAGCATAGCGGTCTATTCCGTTACCTACCGGCTCGCCGGTTCGAATCCCCGTGATACCTCGGCGTCTGTGGATATGTGTCTTGGTCGCTGTACTAGCACCTCCTCTGGTCGGTTGGGGCACCTGTTCAGGGGGAGGGGGAACTGGGGGGAATAGCGTGATCCTCCCACGTGCTACGCCCCCCTGGCGAAACTTCTCACTGTCAGGTGAAAAGAGGCGGCTGGCGACGCCACATGTTTCAGCTCAACGCTTTTATTGAAAATCCCAGAACATACATATATATATATATATATACAGGATATGTCGTCATAGCAACCTGGTTAACACACTCAACATGCCTGTAACATCTCCTTTCCTTTAGCTCTGGAACATAAATGTAATCAAATGCTCAATGTAGCAATTCCCTCCAACTTCTCCAAGGTGCATGTAAACACCCCACCAATTGTATTGCATTTCACGCTCATAATAGGCAAGGCAATTCTGTGAATAAACTTTGAACTTACGCATGCTTCTAGCCTGACATACTATAGCAAAGTGATTTGAAACGCCGCATGCTCGGCATGTCTTACCATAGGCTGGGCATTGCTCTCTGCCCACGCTTGTGACTGTTTCCACAATATTTACAGGTCCAGTGTGGGTCTCTCCCCACCATTTTGCCTTGAGTTTTGTCCACGGCATTCACCCTGTCTGTGTGCACTTTTGGGCCCTCCATAAGTTTCATGCGTTTCTCCGTCAGTTCCGCAAGCCGACAGATTTCAACCGCTGCAGTCGGCGTCAGGTCTCGTTCGCGCAGCAAGCGCCCCCTGGCGTCCTCACTTGCAACACCTGGCACGAGCCTGTCTCGAATCAGCTCGTCCTTCACAGAGCCCTAGAAAGAGAGAGCTACGTCAACGAGGGGTCAGAACGCGACAGGGTCACGTGGTTGGTGTAGCCGCCGAATAGTTCCAAACGAAGCTTGGCGGGTCATTTAAATGAACTGCTTAGCCGCGATTTCTGGTAACTACTAACCAATATTTTCAGATTTTTACATTTATATATAGATATAGATATAGCCAACGTGACACATATTCTATGCGCATGTGTAGGAACATTAAAACTAACATTTTGTTTGAAATTGACGAGCTGTCACGCTTTAAATTACATCGTTAATTTGATTCAAACGTGCTAGTAAAATGGTCATCATTAAAATGTCAACTGTAGCTTCTTACCTGTAAATTAACCTTTGATCAATGCGAGAAACAGACCTTCGCCATAGAAATCCTATTGCCCCGGGTCGCGCTGTTTGGAACTATCCGGGGCTCCCATGATCCGCCATTGCTGTTAAATAATTGGCCCATTGACGTCTACGGAGTTGACGTAACTCTCTCTTTCTAGGGCTCTGGTCCTTCAGCCCTCTGAACTCGCATGACGCTGCTCTTTCCCTCAGCCTGGTTAGAAAACTGTCTATTGCTTCACCCGTTTCTTGTTTGCAACACCCGAACGCGTACCTCTCGTAGATGATATTTTCCGCCGGCTCGCAGTAATCCCCCGAAGCACCCCAGATAGCAGCTGGGCCTTGGGATCCTCGGTCAACGTCAGGTGTGCGCGTAAATATGACGTCACTCGTTACCCATGAGCCGTCTCAGCGAGGCTGCCTGCACTTCACTCGGCTTCTCGCGTAGACCCGTTGCTAGCAAAAAAAAATCCTCGAATTCTGCTCGAAAAACTTCCCAATTTTTTTGCTAAATCCCCGGACATTTGCATGCCCTCGGGTGCATCGGAATGCTATTACTCGCCATGGCGTGGATTTATTGGTTTATTTGGTAGCTAAAG
The DNA here is from genome assembly GCF_029633865.1 of Lampris incognitus. NCBI lineage: Eukaryota > Metazoa > Chordata > Actinopteri > Lampriformes > Lampridae > Lampris > Lampris incognitus. Next base: position 26,908,215 of record NC_079230.1, read on the forward strand.
CTCAACGTTTTTTTTTTATTGAAAATCCCAGAACACCCCACATACCGGACATATACCGGATATATTGTCATGGCAACCTGGTTAACACACTCAACATGCCTGTAACGCCACATGTGTCGGAGGAGACATGTGGTACTCTGCGACCCTCTCCGGATCGGCAGAGGGGATGGAGTAGCGACCGGGACGGGGGGGGGGGGTCTGCGCGGATTGCGGGAAATAGTCTTTATTTGTTCTCCAGCCCTGGAGAATAGTAGAGGTTCTGCTGTGCTGCGTCATTGGGGCGCATTTGGGGTTCCGCGATGCGTCATTATGAACACGTGGTGAACGTCGTGAATTCACGACGCCTTAAATTCAACCGGCACTTGAACATGAAACACATTTTTTGTTGTTGATTATCGTTTATATTATATAGCGTGTGGCACAGAATCTTATGTCAGTTAAACTCATGATGATTACATGATCATAGTCACTGAGCCGGCAAATACATTTATACATGAGCTTTCTTAGAAGAGCCTGAAAGGTGCTGACTCCTGCAGCCACGAACATCTCACTTGCACTACACACCATCTAGGTCTGTTTAGTAGTATTCTCATAGCATCATTATAAGCCACTCGGAGCCTCTGTAAGCTTGTTTTTTTTTTTGTAGTTTGACCACAGGTGTACAGTATAAAGTGGTGTACGCAATATGTAGTTTGACCACAGGGGTGCAGTATAGAGTGGTGTACAATATGTAGTTTGACCACAGGTGTGCAGTTTAAAGTGGTGTACAATATGTAGCTTGACCACAGGTGTGCAGTATAAAGTGGTGTACAATATGTAGTTTGACCACATGGGGCAGTATAGAGTGGTGTACAATATGCTCTGAACAGACATCTTCACACTAACTGAACACATACCAAACTTGTGTGACAGTGTTTCCTTGTGCATACATCACGCAGCATTGCCTATAAATATCATCATAATCTGTCATTTGTTCAGTAATATAATGTCCAAGATATTTCACCTTGTTACACACCTCAAGATTATTATCAGACAATTTAAAATCAGCAAATTTTAGACCTCTTTGGTTCTGCAGATCATGACAACACTCTTACTAGCATTGTATTTGATATCATGCTCCACACCATATACACAACATATATCTTGGAGCTGCTGGAGACTAGCGCTACATCGACTAAGGATGACAAGGTCATCCGTATACATAACTTGGTTCACCAAGGTATTACCCATCATGCACCCAGTGTTACAGGCTTCCAGCTGCTTGGACAAATCATCAATATATAAATTGTAGAGAACTTGAGACAGAGTTCCCCCTTGTCTGACACCACTGCTAACCCCAAATGGGGCTGAAACGATATTACCCCATTTCACTTGCATAGTCTGGTGGGCATACCAATAAGCCAGGATTCTCACAATGTATTTAGGCACCCCCTCTTTGACTCAATTTAACAAGCAACCTTCTACGATTAACACCGTCAAAAGCTTTAGTAGCGTCAATAAAACACATAAGAACCGACGAGTTTCGGCCTCTGTATTTGTTAATAATTTCCTTTAAGGCATATATACACAAGTCAGTGCCATGTTTGGCTTTAAAACCAGACTGGTTATCTGTGGAGTCGGTGAACTCATGCCCTCTATCCAGCAGGATTCTTTCTAGGACTTCTGACAGTATGCTGGCTGGAGCTCAGGGCCTGTAGCTATCTAGGCTGCATACTTTACCCGCTTTGTCCTTCATGACTGGCACTAACAGCACAGACAACAGTGAGCCTGGTAACAAGCCACGGCCCATAAAGCCAGTAAAACAAACAATTTTACATTTAAATATCCATTATTACAAGCTTCAGACTATGCACAATTCATTAGTGCAATTAATTAGTCAACTTTTTGACCGATATATATATACATATATGATAAAAAGAAAAATATCTGTTATTAACAAACTTTTGGCTAGATAGATGGATGATGGGTGGATGGACGGGCGGATGGATGGATGGGTTGACATGGAGCTTTTTTTGGGGGGGGGGGTGTACCGGTTGATTTCCGTTCTCGCCACCTTTCTTACTGGGGGCGCTATTGGACCATGTTAACCACCGAACGAGGTTCGCGATGACGATGTAAAGGCAGTTCTCCCTCCTCTTCCTCCTCCGGCAGCATTGGCTGTAGTCATATACACACTGCGCGGTCTGCAGCGGAAGCTGGAGGACATTCCCGGCACCGAGTCCGTCTCCTTTACACGCCATGGACTTCTCTATCCGCGCTGCCAGCCTGGAAGACTGCAAAGACATCGCACGGATGATTCTGGTGAGCGGACACACGTGTTGGCGATTTGGGAGGCGAACGCGGTGACCCGCGCGCGCATGGCCCTTACGTCACGCCTCGGCTTTACGGGGAAGGGTGTCATCGCTGCCGTGCGTCCTTCCGCAGAGGAGGGTGTCTCGTTAAAACGCGCACGTTTGCTCGAGATGTATGGATCTATATGTGGCCGAGGTCGCACGGGCACATTGCGGTGATGCGGCCGCTGCCACCGAGGCGTGCAGGCCGCCGTCGCCGCAGGGGTGAAGTTGATCCGTGTACTCTGTGTTTTGTCCCCAGGAGCTGGCCGAGTATGAGAAAGTCCTGGACCAGGTAAAGATCACACAACGAGGTACGGTGATGATACACCTATCGTCATTTTGTGTACACCGAGTCTAGTGTTTCTGCACGGACCCTTTATTTAAACAAACTGGTCCTGTTTATAAGTTCCGAAACTCCGAGGGAGACTCTCGTTAGAGTGAGAAATTAAACATGTTGGCGTCTTCTCAGCCAGGCGACCGTCGCCATATCTGTTTGCATGACAATGCAGCATGTCGAGCAGTTAGAAACTGAAACCTTGCGTGTGTGTGTGTGTATTATGCGTCTATCAGGAGTGGTACTGGAAATGGGCCTGCACAAACTGGCATCCCTCAGTCACTACTAGCCTACAGAGACACGTTATACTGTTTATATATATTATACTATTAAGCTATATAATATACTGTGATGGACTGGCGGCCTGTCCAGGGTGTCTCCCCGCCTGCTGCCCAGTGGCTGCTGGGATAGGCTCCAGCATCACGTGACCCCAACAGAGATAAGCGGCTTGGATAATGGATGGATATATTACATGTAATGTAATATAATATATAATATAATAATATATATTATATATACGGGCGGCACGGTGGCACAGTGGTTAGTGTGGTCGCCTCACAGCAAGAAGGTCCTGGGTTCGAGCCCCGGGGTAGTCCAACCTTGGGGGGGTCATCCCGGGCCGTCCTCTGTGTGGAGTTTGCATGTTCTCCCCGTGTCTGCGTGGGTTTCCTCCGGGGGCTCCGGTTTCCTCCCACAGTCCAAAGACATGTAGGTCAGGTGAACCGGCCACACTAAATTGAACGTGTGTGTGTGTGTGTGCCCTGTGATGGCCTGGCGGCCTGTCCAGGGTGTCTCCCCGCCTGCCGCCCAATGACTGCTGGGATAGGCTCCAGGATCCCCACGACCCTGAGAGCAGGATAAGCTGTTCAGATAATGGATGGATATTATACAGTATATTATATATACATGATACTGACAATCCCCCAGACTGTCTTTCAACACCAGTGCCAACAGTGTATACACGTTATAGGATACTACAGACCGGTTACCCCAGTCTTTCTACTGCTCACAGGAATAAACAGTGTGACAGAAGCATCTTACACTGTTTCATCCTTCTGTCTCTCACTGGAATTACGCCGTTGTTACGAATCTTTTTTTAATCGCACAACTTCGTAACAATAATTGCGCATCAGTAAAACACAAATACTGCGTGCACCAATAGCATCAAAATGAAAGACGCCACGGCACTAAATGCCACCTCTCTAAATAGACGCAGGAGACATGTCCAAGAGGAAATGTCAGATGACACCAGAGAGTCTGAGATATGTCAGTGAAAGAAACTTTTGTAGCCTTCATTCCTCACGAGAGACTAGAGGCCAGATTGTGTTTATTTGTATGCACAGATGACATCAGTACCAGCAGTAAGTCATGCATGCATGCATTTCATCCTATCGCCACTTAGTCTACATGTGGGTCTTGGGACACTGTCCTGTTCAAGCAGTCAACACACAGCAAATTGTACAACTACTGAGTTGTCACCTCACAGCAAGAAGGTCCTGGGTTCGAACTCCGGGGTAGTCCAACCTCGGGGGTCATCCCAGGTCGTCCTCTGTGTGGAGGTTTGCATGTTCTCCCCGTATCTTCGGTGGGTTTTCTCCAGGTGTCCCGGTTTCTTCCACCATCAAAAAGACATGCATGTTAGGGTTAAATCCTCCTGTCTGTGCCCCTGAGCAAGGCATGGCAAGATGAGCTGCAGATGGTCCCCGGATGCTGCAGATGCCCTGCAGAGCGTAATTTCCCCACAGGGATAAAAACAAAAAACAAAACACACAGGACATTTACTCTAATGTCCGTTGGTACTGCTATTACCAACACTACCAACACTACCAGTCCTACTTCTAATCAGAATAATACACAGGAAATAATGACAACAGTAGCGCTATATGTATGACACCTTTATAACACAACCATTTAAAAGCAACACACAAGTAACAAAAACAGTCCTGTGTGTGAGTGTGTGTCTGTGTGTGTTTTATGGGTGTTGGTGGATGTGAACTTTGGCAAATGACTAAAGTGTGTGTGTGTGTGTGTGTTTTATGGGTGATGGTGGATGTGAACTTTGGCAAATGACGAAAGTGTGTGTGTGTGTGTGTGTGTGTGTTTTATGGGTGATGTGAACTTTGGCAAATGACTAAAGTGTGTGTTTGTGTGTGTGTGTGTGTGTGTGTGGAGGATATCGAGATACGGGGTGGGTTAGAAAAGGGATTACGCTGCCTACCCTGTTTGTGACATACTGAAAATACGATATAGCAAGAAATTACAGCGAGGCGAGGCAAATTCATTTGTGCAGCACATTTCGGCATCAAGGCAATTCAACGTGCTTTACATAAACTATAAAAGGCATTTTACTGCCAACATAAGGCAATAAAATGACATTTAGAAACAAATAAAGAGAGTAAAAGTTGCAGTGCAGTGTAAGATGAAAGGTGATGGCAACAACAGATGCTAGAGAAACAACATTAGTAGCATTGACATAGCTTTGATATATATATATATATATATATACACACATATACACACACACACACACACAACCTACACACCGAGAGGAGAACTTTCCTTCCACAACTCTCACAGGCACACGGTGAACTGTATTCAACATAGTTTACTGTAAGACGCCTGCAGGAAACGTCGTGAGGTTGATGCTGACGTTGGGCCTCATCATTCATCAACATCCATACAAATCCCTTCTTACATGGACGTCCGGGTAGCGTAGTGATCTATTCTGTTGCCTGCCAACACGAGGGTCGCCGGTTTGAATACCCGGATGTGGGTATTTGTCCTGGTCACCGCACTAGCACCTCCTCTGGTCGGTCGGGGCGCCTGTTCGGGGGGGGGGAATAGCGTGATCCTCCACGCGCTACGTCCCCCTGGCGAAACTCCTCACCGTCAGGTGAAAAGAAGCGGCTGGCGACTCCACATGTATCGGAGGAGGCATGTGGTAGTCTCCCCAGACCGGCAGAGGAGGTGGAGCAGCGATCGGGGCGGCTCGGAAGAAAATGGGGGAAATCCCCCCCCAAAAAAACCCCAAAACAAAATATTTTTGTTCTTTCACCCCCATGGAAAATTTTTAATCCTCAATTTTGACTGACAGGCAGTAGCAAAGACTGACAGGTTATTTGTCGTTTCTTCCCCTTGACATCTGTCTACCTCTCGCGACACGCAACCGCCCGGACCTGCAACGACACCCGTGTCAGCCAGCTGGTGTCTGAACTCTGGGGTCACCCAGATTCTACAGGGGTCTCTGAGACAAACCTCAGGGCTGTAAAATCCCACGGGCGTGTAAGAACCCATTTGTAGGAGAGGCCCGTTGTGACCATCCAAAGGCTTTGCAGGAGGCACGGTTGACTATTTTCTAGCCACCATCTGAAGGATTAGTCGTTGTTCTCGCATCCGCCCGTGTCAACACCCCCCTCCGTCGTCTCTCAGCACAGCACGCGCCACGAACCAGGCAGTTGGTCGTCTAAAACCGGACAACCGTGAGTTTAATCCACCCCATGTGGGGGTTTTTTTTTTCTTTTGTGTAAGATTTTTCTTTACTCTTTTGTCTCCTTTGTTCAGATTTGGAGCAGGACGGCTTCTCCAAGAACCCGTTTTTCCACGGGATCGTCGCCGAGGTCCCGGAGCAGCACCGGACCAAAGAAGGTGAGCGCAAACGAACCCTTGTCATGAAGCCCAGTGACGTCATACCTATGTGTCTGCCCTCTTTACGAAAAAAGACCAGACATTTAGGTTTTAGTTGAGTGTTAGGGTTTGGGTTTTTTTCCCCATTTCAATAAGTGCAGTTCCAAAGGACATGAAGGGGACACCTACTTTTACTTCAGAATAGATGATGGCACAAAATCAAAACAAATGGTAGTTATCTCGCTCTTTTTTTCCCTTTTTTTTTAAAAAGGGGGTAGCTCAAGTCCTCAATACACATCAGTATTACTTTTTAAGATCTTCTCACAGTTGTGGTCTATTCCGTTGCCTACCAACACGGGGATCGCCTGTTCGAATCTCCGTGTCACGGAGCCGTGTCTGCGGGTGGGAAGCCGGATGTGGTTATGTGTCCTGGTCGCTGCACTAGCGCCTCCTCTGTTCGGAGGGGGAAGGGGGGGGAATAGCGTGATCCTCCCACGCGCTACGTCCCTCTGGTGAAACTCCTCGCTGTCAGGTGAAAAGAAGCAGCCGGCGACTCCACATGTATCGGAGGAGGCATGTGGTAGTCTGCTCGGAAGAGTGGGGTAATTAGCCAAGTACAATTAGGAGAAAAAGGGGGGATCCACCCCCCCCCCAAAAAAATCCTTCCAGAATACATACATCTACAGTGCATCCGGAAAGTATTCACACCCCTTCACTTTCCCCACGTTTTGTTATGTTACAGCCTTATTCCAAAATGGATTAAATTCCCTTTTTTCCCCCTCATCAATCTACATACAATACCCCATAATGACAAAGCGAAAAAGGTTTTGTAGAAATTTTTGCAAATTTATTAAAAATAAAAAACTGAAATATTGCATGTACATAAGTATTCACACCCTTTACTCAGTACTTGGTTGAGGCACCCTTGGCAGCGATTACAGCCTCAAGTCTTCTTGGGTACGAAGCTACAAGCTTGGCACACCTATATTTGGGGTATTTCTCCCATTCTTCTCTGCAGATCCTCTCGAGCTCTGTAAGGTTAGATGGGGAGCGTCGCTGCACAGCTATGTTCAGGTCTTTCCAGAGATGTTCAAGTCTGGGCTCTGGCTGGGCCACTCAAGGACATTCACAGACTTGTCCCGAAGCCACTCCTTCGTTGTCTTGGCTGTGTGCTAAGGGTCGTTGTCGTGTTGAAAGGTAAACCTTCGCCCCAGTCTGAGGTCCCGAGCGCTCTGGAGCAGGTTTACATCAAGGATCTCTCTGTACTTCGCTCCATTCATCTTTCCCTTGATCCTGACTAGTCTCCCAGTTCCTGCTGCTGAAGAACATCCCCACAGCATGATGCTGCCACCACCATGCTTCACTGTAGGGATGGTATTAGCAAGGTGATGAGCGGCGCCTGGTTTTCTCCAGACGTGACGTTTGGCATTCAGGCCAAAGAGTTCAATCTTGGTCTCATCACACCAGAGAGTCTTGTTTCTCATGGCCACTCTACCATAAAGGCCTGATTGGTGGAGTGCTGCAGAGATGGTTGTCCTTCTGGAAGGTTCTCCCAACTCCACAGAGGAACACTGGAGCTCTGTCAGAGTTACCACCGGGTTCTTGGTCACCTGCCTGACCAAGGCCCTTCGCCCCCGATTGCTCAGTTTGGCTGGGCGGCCAGCTCTAAGAAGAGTCCTGGTGGATCCAAACTTCTTCCATTTATGAATGATGGAGACCACTGTGCTCTCCGGGACCTTCAAAGCTGTAGAAATGTTTTTGTACCCTTCCCCAGATCTGTGCCTCAATACAATCCTGTCTCGGAGGTCCACAGACAATTCCTTTGACTTCATGGCTTGGTTTCTGCTCTGACATGCACTGTCAACAGTGGGACCTTATATAGACAGGTGTGTGCAATATTTCAGTTTTTTATTTTTAATAAATTTGCAAACATTTCTACAAAACCTTTTTCACTTTGTCATTATGGGGTATTGTGTGTAGATTGATGAGGAAAAAAAAGGAATTTAATCCATTTTGGAATAAGGCTGTAACATAACAAAACGTGGCGAAAGTGAAGGGGTGTGAATACTTTCCGGATGCACTGTATGTAACCCTACTGAAGGACCCTCACTCGCTTCCCCGTTCGTCAGCCCTGCCGGTCATGAGCCGGCTGACGCAGGTTGGGCACATTATTATCCTCTGCATTGTAAATGTGGTGATGATACAGTATTATTTAGTCACATGGTGCTGTGCCGGCTCCCCCTTCAACCCACGTCTTATGTAACCGAGCTCTGTCTGTTTTCCATAGATGACGGTAATAAGAACATTAGCATTCGCACCGCCGCCGCTATCTTCCATGACTCAGCCCATTTTCCATAGACGGTGCAACACACCCGCCTCGTGTCTCCGACTTGACACACGAGACGTGTGCCTGTGTGTGTGTGGGGGTGTGTGTGTGTGTGTCTCCCCCCCTCCCCCGAATTTACGACCGTACAGGACTTTATTAGACGCCTGTGTATCGGATTTGGAGTCGCATCACTTTTGAATTTGACCGTTCTTCACCCGAGAATGAGGCAGATTTTTCTGTTGCGGGGCATCAAACCAAACCAGATCGAATCAGAGACACAGAGGAGGAAGAGGCAGTGATACTTGAAACAGGAGCAGATGAGAGGCAGGAAGCAGGAGAAAGAGAAAGGAAAAACACGAGGAGACTCATGAATGCTAGTTGCACAACAGTGGTGGCAGGGTGTAAGTGGATTACAGAAGATATCAAAGCACCGCAGTCTGATTATACGACTGAAGTGCAAGACAAGCAAGAGGCTAAATGGGCAACAAATAAAAAACAAAAACAAAACAACACACAACGTTGACGTGCAGCATAAACATGGACGTTCGGTAAATAAACCCACCAAAGTGAAGCCGAGGCTGAAGGGGTGCACACAGCTAGGATGCACAGGTCAGTAGGTATCTGTGTGGAGTGGATCCATGTCATTTCTTATGAGAGAGAGCGAGATATGAGATAGAATGAGATGAGAGGTGAGAGAGAGATGAGAGGTGAGCAATGAGAGATATGAGAGGATGAGAGACATGAGTTATGAGAGATGAGATATATGAGAGAGATGATATATATATATGAGAGAGAGAGTTACACTGGCCTTTTAATAATAACAAAACAAAAATTAAGCTACTATAGAAGGACAATAACTGAGTAATATAAAATCTACAAATCAAAGCATCAGTGATAAAAAAAAGGTGTAGCTTACTGTGCCTACCATTTTCATGGTACGAAATAAATTAGACATCAACAAGCCGTTGAACATTTTTACAAAATAATTACCAGACTAATCACACACATCATATATCATGTAATTGGTTTGTAATGGCAGAATCACACCTCTGCTTTGGATGTTAAAAACATTATTTCTATTGTCATTTTTAAATTTCTTAAAAGTGAATGACACATTTCGAAATCCTCATCACCACCATTCACAAGCCATCAGATGCAGGACCATCAGACACAAGCACAAGACAGCCCGATGCCAAGACCCACTACCAGCCGTCCCATCGCAGGCAAAATGGGAGAATGTGTCCGGCTTAATGTGATCAACTTACTTAGAAACCAGAATTGCGCTTTTTTTTTTTTTTTTGCTCTCCGGAAGCTTTTCCTAACTGCATGAAGTACCTGCAACGGGAGGGGCAACATACTTGATCCCATCCATCCGCCTCTCCTCCGAGATCGATGATGGTCGGTGTCTCCTTTGGTTCTTTTTCAAATATCCCAGGAGACGACAGGCAGGCCAGGTGTGGTGGACTGCTGGCTGGAAGGCCGGCAATGATGGAAGCAGCCCAATCAGTCAGCATGTAATTAGCCTCTCCCTCTGTGTGTGGGGGGGGGGGGGGCAGCTCTGAATCTGGAATCGTGCCATGAGATCAAGCCCTTGCTGAAAAGGAAGCCAAAGACTTTAACAATGAAAAAAACAGCCGACCTTGGCTGCTGGTTTCCGGTTTATTTACGAGTATTAGATTTATTTATTTTCTTTATACTTATTTTTTTTTTAAAAAGACAGTATTAGATTTAAAGAGTGACTGCACAAACTACGTGTTTAGTTTGTTGGGTTTCAACAAACTAAACACAGACCCTCTACCTCGTGTCCACCTTGTACAGCCTCACACTTCTGTACACATACGTAAGATCTTGCATATGAGTTAATGTCAGGTGGTCATATTGTTTGAATGAAAATGGACATCTTCACGTGCAGATTCACTCGGAGGGGAAAAAGGTCGTGAAGACCAGAGTGCAATAGTATAAAATTCAGTCTCTTAATGTTATTTTGTCAACCAAGAACTTTGGTTATTATCGTATTTAGAAATATCACTATGATGCTTCTCTAAGAAGTATTGTATGCCCAGTGGTTAGCACTGCTGCCTCACAGCAAGGAGGTCCTGGGTTTGAACCCCAGGCCATCCCAGGGGCCTCGTTCATCGATCGTTCGTGGGTACAAATTTGTTCCTATCCAGCGATACTCAAAGTATGGTCCGCGGCGCCCCCAAGTGGTCCGCGGGAGGATTGCAAAAAAAAATCGTGTTTCTCAAATCACCTTCATCTGCGTTCCAATGCAAAGTTACGAGTACAGCTGTTTTCTAAATGTTTTCTAAATTAAAAGTGAATCAAAATGTAGCCTAAATAAGCCGAAGAATTTTGTTCAATTTGTCTAATGCAAACCTGCGTTTTGAGCCATGTCTCTTCAGTTAGCCTGTTACCTAGGTTACCTAGTTAGCTTCCGTTCCAGTAACAGGATTTTCATATCAAAGACCTCCTGACTATTGTGAAAATTAAGTAGAATCTAACAAAGAGTGAAGTGAACCGTTCAAAATACAAACATCATGGATCGGTGGCTGAGGAGAAAATCCGGAGAAACGACGAACAATGTAAGCAACAAGGTGCAGAGACTTCCTTCTCACATTGAGCACATCAGTGTTAGCATGGAGTCCCATAGTGCCAACAGTTTGCAGCAGGAGCTAGCTAGCGCAACACTCTGAAAAAGCCACTGCAAAAGGGAAACGTAAATACAGTAGCGATTACATTCAATTTGGATTTTTCTGGACTGGAGATGCTGAGGATCCAAAACCTCATTGTGTTTGTGTGCTATGACATATTAGCTAATGAAGCAATGAAACCTGCCAAACTCAAGCGTCACTTCGAGTCAAAACACAAGGAATACACCTGGAAACCTGCGCAATGTTTTGAGAGAAAACGTGAAGAGCTTGAGCGACACACGAGAAAGGAAGCCACGCAGGTTTTTATGCCGCAGGGGAAAACGCGAAAGCTACCGAAGCCTCATACAAGGTCTCCCTACTCATTGCGAAAGCTGGCAAACCTCACTCAATCGGCGAGACCTTGGTTAAGCCAGCTGCAAAGGTTACGGCCAACATAATGCTAGGGGAGAAAGCGAGTGAGGAACTTTACAAAGTACCTCTGTCCAATGATACAGTCAAGCGGCGAATAACATCCATGGCTGCAAATGTCCAAGATCAGCTGGTGACGTCCGAGTCTTTTTTTTCTCTCTCCAACTGGACGAGTCCACGGACATCGGTAACGAGGCTATTCTCCTCTGCTTTGTGCGGTACATACATGCGGGTGCTGTTCACGATGATTTCCTTTTCTGTCAATCCCTACCAACCAACACCACAGGAGAGGCGATATTTGAGTCCCTAAATAACTTCATTGTGCAGAATAACACTGATTGGAAGAGGTGTGCTGGCGCGTGCACTGACGGTGCCATGGCGATGACAGCCAAACACAAGGGCCTGGTTACGCGTGTACGCGCTGTCGCTCCCTCTGCCGCATCGACGCACTGCTGTATCCACAGAGAGCAATTGGCAGTAAAAAAAAGCCACCCTGTCTTAAACAGGCTTTGGACGAGGCCGTAGAAATTGTCAACTTAATTAAAAGCAAGGCACTGAACTCACGTCTTTTTAAAGTGCTGTGTGAAGAAATGGGGAGTGAGCACACGAGACTTCTTTTCCACACAGAAGTTGGCTGGCTATCGCGTGGTAAAGTTCTCACCCGCCTCTTTGAACTGCGCGATGAAGTCAAGCTGCTTTTGCATCAAACTGATGGAACTTTATGGCAGAATGCATGACTTTCAATGGCTGGCAAAACTAGCCTTTCTTGCTGATGTGTTCAGCACGCTTAATAACCTGGATTTAGCACTGCAAGGAAAAGCGGTCACGGTTTTTACAGTGCAGGACAAAGTTAAAGCCACTCGCATCAAAATGGATCTGTGGCGCGCGCGTCTTGATCGCCAGGAGTTTGACTGTTTCCCAACTCTAGCCGATTTTGGCCTCGAAGCTGAAGAGGTTCTGGATAGCAACACACTTGCAGCCTTCGAGGACCATTTGCAAGGCATTCACACGCAATTGGGAAGATACTTTCCAGAACTGGATGTGGACCTTGAATGGATCAGAAATCCATTTGGAGACCGACCTCCCATTGAGCGCGTCAGTTCCAAACTATCAGCACGGAAGGTGGATAGTCTTGTGGACATTGCATCAGATGGAACACTGAGAAAGGCGTTCAGAGAAAAATGCTTGACAGACTTCTGGGTTCTCGTCCAACCTGAACATCCTGAGCTGGCTGAGTCTGCTTTGCAAGTGTTAATGCCGTTTTCAACCACCTACAACTGTGAAGTTGGGTTCTCCACACTGGTTGGCTTGAAAACCAAGCAGAGGAACAAGATCGATGTAGCCCCCTGTATGAGACTGAAACTCTCTAGTGTGGAGCCAGACATAGAGTCAGTGATGCAACAGCAAAAGCAACAGCATTCCTCCCATTAGTTGTTGACTGCTGCTACCTGTAAAGCTGTTATGCTTATTTGAAATGTGTAATTTCATAGCTTCACAAGAGCCAGTACAAAGATTTGATTCCTATTAAGACGAATTTTTGCTAAATTAACATTAATAGTTCACTCTTTTAATGATGAATTCACATTGAGTTCACCCTGACAGTGGTATTTCAAATAAATTCCCATGTTTTATTCATCACATCACAACCAAAGGCAATAGCTCTGAACAAAATTAATATGAAACAGTAATTACACATACATCTCACAAAAATCAAGGTAAAGGTATATGGTAGAAGCCTAGCCTAATTTTGCTAGTAGCCTATTTATTACATATTTTGTATTGTAATATTCTGCAGACATAATTTGTAATATAAAACATAATATGCTATTGTAAGCCTAATATAGACTGTTTTAAAGGGGGGTTTTTTGGGCGGGGGAGGGGGGGTGTTGGCTGGCTGGTTAGGTGGTCCATGGAAATTTTTTTTATGATCACGTGGTCCTTGGTGTGAAAAAGTTTGAGAACCCCTGCTATACACCCATGGAATTTTTTTAGCCCTGAGGTTTGTCTGAGAGGCAAGTGTAGACCCTGGTAACCCCTGAATTTAGACACCAGTTAGTTAACGCTGATGTCTCTGCAAGCCTGGGTGATTGCTCATTGCAAGAGGTCGACAACAGATGTTAGGGGGAAGGAATTACAAATAACCATCAGGCCTTGCCACTGGCTGTCAGACAGCTTGAGAGCTAAAAAAAAGCCATGGGTGTATAGGAACAAATTTGTGCTTATGAATGTTTGATGAATGAGGCCCCAGGTCCTTTCTGTGTGGAGTTTGCATGTTCTCCCCGTGTCTGCGTGGGTTTCCTCCGGATGCTCCGGTTTCCTCCCACCATCAAAAAGACATGCATGTTAGGGTTGATACTCCTGTCTGTGCCCCTGAGCAAGGCAAAGGAAAGAAGAACTGGAGTTGGTCCTCGGGCACTGCAGCTGCCCACTGCTCCTATACAATAGGGTGGGTTAAATGCAGAAGACAAATTTCATTGTAACCTGTACAATGACAAAATAAAGTGGCTTTCTTCTTCTCTGATATTCGACATCACTTCAAGTAGCGGGTGTCTTCTGATGGAACATAACTATTCCATAAGAAGTCTGTGTTTCCATATTTAACACTAAAGTCCAGCTTATTCGTGTCACTCTTTGTACATGCATTTAACATGTCAAGATTTGGCCACATGTCAGCGCTGACACAGAGTTACTCCTCTAAAAGTAGAACCAGCACCCATCAGTAGGTCCGTTAAACATGTCATTACCTTACAATCCATGCACAGCGGTGCTATTATGTCCGACATGAATGTGTTTCCACATTTCTGTTTGTAGGTCGGAGCAGGCCTTGATCCACTGACTCAAAGTTTTTGGCCATTTGCTTTCAGGTCACTCCAAGATTGGCTACGCGCTTTACTTCTACACCTACAGCTCATGGAAGGGCAGAGCCATCTACATGGAGGACCTTTATGTGATGCCTGATTTCAGAGGTACAGTAAGGCGAACCTCAATCTGCCTGAATTATTTTGAAGGTCGGACCAAAATCGGGTATCAGATTTAACCGTTCATAGATACTAAGTAACAGTTTTTTACTATTAAATCACTAATGTGTTTAATACCTTTATCCGTAACTGTTCTCAATCATATCAAGTATTGTGAGGGAGTGGTCTAGTCCTCATTAATATTCATGAGCCAACCTTTGAGTGACAAATACAAGGCAGGAGTTGGCAGTGAGAGTGGGCAGGGTCTCATAGTTTGATGATGTGATCTGATTGGTGGTTTGTAAATGAGTGTCTGATGACATCAAGAGTATCGGAAATAAAAAACGATAGGCTGAGAGGAGCTGAACTAGGGGGAGCTCCTTTAAAAAGAGAAAAATAGAAAAACTGTATTCTACCCTTGAAATGTGTTTTTTTTTTCCAGTAGAAAGAGACAGTATGTAACGCAAGAAGATTAAAATACTAACTTGGGGTCATCCGGGTGGTGTAGCGGTCTATTCCGTTGCCTACCAGCACGGAGATTGCCGGTTCAAATCCCAGTGTTACCTCCGGCTTGGCTGGGCGTCCCTACAGACACAATTGGCCGTGTCTGCGGGTGGGAAGCCGGATGTGGGTATGTGTCCTGATCGCTGCACTAGTGCCTCCTCTGGTCGGTCGGGGCACCTGTTTGAGAGGGAGGGGGAACGGGGGGGGAATAGTGTGATCCTCCCACGTGCTAAGTCCCCCTGGCGAAACTCCTCACTGTCAGGTGAAAAGAAGCAGCTGACGACTCCACATGTATCGGAGGAGGCATGTGGTAGTCTGCAGCCCTCCCCGTGGGTCGGCAGAGGGGGTGGAGCAGCGACCGGGATGGCTTGAAAGGTGGGGTAATTGGCCACGTACAATTTGGGGGGGGGGGGGGGGAACTCCACAAAAAAAGTATTAACTGATGTTAGAAAATATTAGTGGTTCAGTATCGGTCCTCCTTAAATGACAGAGACCCGGAAGAAGAAACACACACATATTGAGAGCAAGCTAATGCAAATCTTCATTTGTATATTAAATATTGCTACGTGGCATTATTTAGTCAGAGTAACTCTGATCAATAAGAGTTGTATGGAAGAGTAATGAGGCATACGTATGTGAATACAAATATCTCTTGTAATGTATGTTATCTTTCAGGGAAAGGGATTGGGAAAGCGCTGATGAGCAAAGTAGCACAGGTGAGTTAAAGTCCACCATGATACAAAGTCACGTCTCACCAGGTAGGAAGGAGGTATGAGAGACTTGAAAATACCTCTTCTCGAATCCCCATGTTACCCCCGGCTTGGTCGGGCGTCCCTACAGACACAATTGGCCATGTCTGCGGGTGAGAAGCCAGATGTGGGTATGTGTCCTGGTCGCTGCACTAGCGCCTCCTCTGGTCGGTCGGGGCGCCTGTTTTGGGGGGGAGGGGGAACTGGGGGGAATAGCGTGATCCTCCCACGCGCTACATCCACCTGGCAAAACGCCTCACTGTCAGGTGAAAAGAAGCGGCTGGCGACTCCACATGTATCGGAGGAGGCATTTGGTAGTCTGCAGTCCTCCCTGGATTGACAGAGGACAGAGGGGGTGGAGCAGTGACTGGGATGGCTCGGAAGAGTGGGGTAATTGGATGGATACAATTGGGGAGAAAAAAAGGGGCAAAATTAAAAAAATTAAATTAAAAAAAAAGTCTTCTCTCACAGTGACAGGTAGAGGGCACTACCTGTCACTGTATTTGACCTTCTCATCTGTCAAAGTTACTCATGTATAAATACGTAGGTGTTGAAAAACACATTATGTGCACATTTACTTAGCTTTGCAACTGGAATAACCATAAATAACGACTGTAGTAATTGTGCTAAATCTTTTCCGCCGTCATGTCCCCCGCATCTACACTAGTTGGGCCTGGCTGCAGGGTGTACTCAGCTCAACTTTACCGTGCTGGACTGGAACAAACCATCTCTGGACTTCTACTTCAGCCAGGGTTGCTTTGATGTGACGGCTGACTTGGGCTACCACTGTATGCGCTGTGAGGGCGAGGGGCTGCAGCGGCTGGCCCAACCCTAACACGGCAGGGCAGGCGGGACCTCTTGACCTTTTACAACAGGGAGGTCAACCTGCAGGGCGGCAGGGAAAGCAGGGAAAGCGGTCTAGTCAGTGGCCCCGTTCCAAACAATTCAATATTACTGGTACTTTCTAAGCTAATCCCTTGACAAGCATAATAGTATTAAGATAATATAATGATGATAAAACATCGTTATGATGATGAAACATCACAATATTATGATGTTGTGAAGTATTATTGGCAAATCGTTTGGTTTGATCCCTCTTCAGTTTGCTACGGAATCAAATAAGTGATGGTTTAGCACTGAAGTGGAGGGTGCACTTTAAAGTTTTGAATTGGAATGGGGCCCGTGCAATACAAACACGTTTTACATGGCCATGGTGCTGAAATATTTTGTGTTTTGATTCTTGTTAAAACCGGTGACCACCTTTTCTTAACTTGGGCATTAAGGTGTCCTTTGGTATCATATGACAAATGAAGGCAAAAGCAACCAAAGATGTCATCATGTCCCCTCGTCTGCCGCACGGCAGGTACGGCACAATAGTTGTAAAGCACAATGTTGTGTTTGCACTGGATTCTTCTTGTTAACCAGATGGGCTGCAACATGAGATTTAGTTCTGTTTTCATCTCATGGTTTTGTGTGCTTGGGTTATCAATTACTACTCTGACAAGGTTATATAAACAAAAAAAAGGTTATTATACTGTAATTAATATTCTATAATTGCACCAAAATGTCCCTCCATTCAGACCGTAGTGAGCTTTATGAAACTCCTCATCCATGTCCAGCTGTTTGACAGACGTGGATTAATGGATGTGGTTTGACCATTGAGGCAACAAAGAGAACAATCCTACCTACTTAGTGCTGCAATTTGCACCAATAAATCTTCCTTAATAAAAGTTTACAGAATAATTTAGCGGCATAATATTTACCAAGTTAGCAAGACATGGAGTTGTGCAATTACGTCAAATGGTTTGATGGAATTGGAGCGACTTTGTGATGTTAGATCAAATCGTTCATAAACGAGAAAAAAGTTACACAAACTGTTCCCATTATATGTACGTACTAAAGTCAACATAGAAATCAAACGAATGTGTGAGGGAAGTAGTCGCATCTCCCCTGGTCTGCAGCTTCCCCCTGGTTATAGATGGCACAAAACCAAACTCGGTTTCCGGCCATGTTTCGGGTCAAAATCATGCAATTCCCAACACCGGTGTTCACCTAGAAACCCAAATGTGACGATCCAGCATCCTGTAAGCCCTGACTTACAATTACACGTTTCTGTGAATTAACTCTCGAATAAAAGAGAAAATCTCCCAACAATATCATGCGTAAAAGGCACAATCATGCTAAAAGAGCACATATTATTAAACTCTTGACATGTCGTGTTGTTGGTAAGAGATGGATGCAAGCACAGCACACGGTTCCCGTCTGTGTAACCGGAATAGAGAATGGTCCTGATTATTTCATGCATGCATTTCAGTGCAGTTCAGGTCACTGGCTTGTCATTGAAATGTTAACCAATGCACCATTTCAATTTGTTTTTTACTTCAGTGGTGGATTATTTTTCATTGATACCCATGTGTCAGTGTATTTTCAACTGTAATGTGCAACATTACGGATCCTTTATCAATTACCTCTTTGTGGTCAGCCGGGTGTTGTTTGGTTTCTTTTTTCTCTCTTAAACATCTTCATCCTGGTCAGACTAGACTGAATTTGTGTTTCTGAGACTGTTAAACACACATCTCTCGTTAATGGTGTCGTCTTTCAGATACATGTGTAGGTTGTGCAAGACAGTCAGTCACCTTTTAGGGATTTTTTGTCGTCTGATGTGGCAAAAGTTGTGCAAAACTTCTGTCTTGTGTTTCATGGGGGGGTCTCATAAGGACTCCCGGAAGACTTCAGTGTTGACCTCACTAATGTATTCGGTGCCTCCTCTTGTCGTCACCCATTTGCAAAAGCAAACCGTTTGTTACTTCATGTTCTTGTGTTGAGCCGGCGTTGGAAAAACGAAACTTGTCACGTTTTACACGGTAATAAAGTGACGTGCTGTGTGACCTTGTTCTAATGAATGTCCTGTTCTGTGCTCCCATTCACTTTGTAGTTAATGTCACCCATTCATGGCTTGACACACATGCTTGATGTAGATCCTTAGTCATCACAGATGTCTTTATCCTTACATCCACTTGATTTAAATGATCAGTAGTGCAACGCTAGTAAGACGATAGCACTTTCATAAGTAACTTGAATGATTTTACAAAAATACATTTAAAATAATTGGAATAGGGGTTGCCCGGGTAGCGTAGCGTTGCCTACCAACATGAGTATTGTCTGTTTGAATCCTCGTGTTACCGCTGGCTTGGTCGGGCATCCCTACAGACACAATTGGCCGTGTCTGCGAGTGGGAAGTCAGATGTGGATATGTGTCCTGATCGCTGCACTAGCGCCTGTTCGGGGGAACTAGGGGGAATAGTGTGATCCTCCTACGTCTGCCTAGTGAAACTCCTCACTGTCAGGTGAAAAGAAGCGGCTGGCAACTCCACATGCATCGGAGGAGACATGTGGTAGTCTGCAGCCCTCCCCGGATCGGCAGACGGGTTGGAGCAGCGACTGGGATGGCTCAGAAGAGTGGGGTAATTGGCCGGATACAATTGGGGGGAAAAGGGGGGGGGGGGGATAAAAAACAAAATAAAACTTGGAACAGCACCCAAGTGTCCCATTATGCCATTGGACTTCCATGAATGTGAAATCTATTTACATGCTTATTTCTTAATTACCGAGGCATTATAGAATACTGCTTTCATATGAAGCTTATTTCACTGACTGTGCGATATCCACTACACATTGTGTGTAGTACACAGACCATGCACGGTCTGCACACACTGGTAGACTACTTATTTTACACCATCACTGAACTGCATGCAGGACATTGCAGGCTGTCATCCTGTACAGCACTGGTTTTCAAGCTGTGGGTCGCAGCAGAGGGCCGGGTGGGATGTGGGTTATCCACATTAAACACATTCTGTTTGTATAACGAATGCGCAGTATAAACAGTGTCCAAAATATAGTAAAACAAAAAGTGCAATGAAAACAGTATAAAACACATTTATCATAGTGCACACCATTAAATTATTTTACCCACATCAACCCATTTTCTTTTATAGTGCAAAAACATACGAAACATAGGCTAAAATAAATACTTCAGCATACCTCCAAAGGGGGAAAAAACACAGGCATCAGCCAAATATCTTGTCCTCTGCATCTCCATACTACAAAAAAAAACAAACCTTCACATGATCAAAAACATCGCATCACCTCTATAGAATACAGCCACGATCACCTACGAGGAGACGCCATTAAAATTCAACCACTAGCTTCCGGCCTGTTGATCCCGGAAACCGGTGTGGGAAGATGGCGGCGCGAACTCACGTTTTGCAGCGACTTCACCCAGTACCGACTATGCAGCGTCTTGGTCGTCTAAGTCTAAGTTTGTGTCGTTTTTATTTTGATCTTATTTTTTTTTTCCGTTTAATGGCTGGGAGAGCTAATGTTGGATCGGCTGGGAGAGCTTGGTCTGCCGCGTCCGATGGGCCCGAGGACCACGGCCTTGCCTGGAGCTGCGTCCGAAAAGGAAGCCCCGAGGGCGGTCTGACGGGACGCGGAAGCGGGGCAGGCTAAACTAACCGCAAGCCCATGCAGACTGGCAATTCCGATAACACTGAGGGCGGTCTGGCGGCGGCCTCCCCTGGTCTTGACTGTGTTTTAGTGTCGTCGTGTGGAGTGCGGGGAGGTGTGTCGAGGGTGTCTGGCTGAGGGAGCCTGGTCTACTTTGTCCGGCGGGCCCAGGGACCACGGCCCTGCCTGGAGCTGACACCAGCATGTACAAAGCCCAGTTGAAGCTAGCACGAGGCTAATTCAATTAGCCAAACACTCGTGAATAATAGTCTAAATCAAAATAACAAATCATTTATACAATGGAGGATAGGCCAATAACTTCGTCAGCGCCTCACAATACTGTGTGTATCACCATAATATAGCTTTAAACAAAAACAAAGAAGAAGATGATGATAATGGACAGAGCATTAGAAAACGTGACTCACCAGCTCCGGGCATGCGTGCTCAGTGAAGCTAGGCCCAGAGGTGTCACACCAGAACAGCGCCCGCGGGGAACAAAAGGTATGCGTTTAAAACCGCTAGGGTGGAACCTTTTTACAGGTAGGAACTAATTTTGTGGAAGTGCACAGCAATTAAAAAAATATTTTTTTTCAGGGAAAATGAAGAAATATAATAAAATAAGAAATTTGGCTCGGCTATATTTGGAGATAGAGGGGGAAAAATGCATCGTGCAACGGCATTGCCTTGGAAATACTAATTGAGTTTCAACAAACAATGCAATGATTTCATCCATCCATTATCCAAACCGCTTATCCTGCTGTCAGGGTGGCGGGGATGCTGGGATAGGCTCCAGCAATGATTTAATTGTACCCCAAAATATCACATAAAATAATATCAACGTTGACATGCCTTGTCTGTTATGTATAATCATTGGTTGGCCCTGCATGAAGACTGAACATTGAAGTCCTGTATTGATGAAAGTGAGGATGGATGATTATTGCGTTTTTTATAGGGAGGGAGAATGAATTGCTTATTTTACTGCACAAAATACTCGGCATCGCCACAGGTGGGTCGTGGCATGAAAAAGCATGGGCGCTCCTGCTGTAAACAGAGTAGTATTGTTATTTTTTGCAATACACTAGCGCCACTGTGTGGTTACACCTGGCACTCTGTGAAAGCCTGACTTGCATTTCTCTTTCGACCTGCAAGTTTGATGAAAGAGATTGGAGAAGCTGAAGCCGTTTGTTGCGCCTCTCTCCACGTTTCAGCCTGGATGGTGCTCAGACGCAAGTTGACAGGTCGCAAGTTGACCGGTTCCTCAAGGAAAGCGTACTTTCACGTGCGCGTCTTGCGTGCACGATCGCACGCGGTCCCGTCTGTCTGTGTCTAATACGGTGACCCCCCTGCGAGCTGTTAAAGGGAAGGCAAGAAAGCTGAGTCAACGAATGGAAATGAGCAGGATGCAACAGTTGATGTGAACGGGCTGCACCGTGCACAGATCCTCTGGCACTGGACCCTGGTTTAAACGGATGATGGTGGCTTTGATCTGTGCAGAGGAGCCAGCGGGTGTTTTGCAGTTTTGAAAATCCTGCAAACAATCCGAGCACATAAGAATTTTTTTTTGGGGGGGGGGGGGAAACTCCGACGGGTATTGAGATCTCCTCTCGTTTCAAATGGACCTATGGACCGGAGTTTATCTGGTGGGAGTCCGTACGTTGCAAGAATGGAGTTGAATCGGGCATTTCGGTAAAAGAGCCGTGCAGTCTGCACCAACATGCATCGAATTCTGCAGCGGAGGCGAGTGCGCAGGCTTCGGGTGGTCTGGGCTTTTCTGGCGCTGGTGGCTCTGTCGCTGGCCGCCTGCAGCGCCCTGTTCACGGCGTGGACCTGGAGACAGACCCGGGACTTGTCTCAGTCCTTTAAGATCCTGCAGGACCGACTGGAGCAGGTTTGTGTCATTATCTAAAGCAACGGTGCACCGCCAAACACCTTCGCCTTTCAATCGCATGCACTCGAACGGCCGGATCAACAAGTTTATTTACTCCCTTTTCATACAGTGTATTTTTAGTGTTTGTTGTTGTTGTGCAACTTCTTTTGTGGCTGCGGTTACTGGAATCTTCGTGGGGGGGGTGTATGGAAAAATGCAATACCACATTTCATCCCCCCGCTCCTTTTCTTTGCACTCTTGCAAGTTCTCGAGTGCAGCTCGTCTGTGTTGGTAATATGTGGTCGGTACTTGGCACTTTTATTGCTTACCAATAAGTGTGCTCAAGTTGTGGAGTCATGGCTTATTTTCGCTTCCAGTCCCCCGCCAAGTTTAATTACTCGACTGCCAGTCGTGTTTCCAATTTTAGCCCAATTTACTGGAAACCCTCAACTTCATGGCATGTCTGCACACTGAAGCCTACTGATTCTGCACCGAAGCGTTGAAAATAAGGGGTCGGAGTGTACGACTGATTTTGAAGTCGTCTGCAACATCTGAAGTCATCTGACACCCCCCCCCTCCCTCCCATTTGCTGGTTGTGTTACTTCATCAAGTCTTATTATCAGATGGTGGTCATTTCTCTTAGCCTCATTCAAGGGAGCAGGCTTTACATTTTTTTGCATTAGTAGCACGTGTTCTCAGCACTCAGGCGTAGAAAATGGTTTTCTGGAGAGTTTCTCCAGAGGGGAACAGCAGAAATGGAAATGCTTACGGTTTCAAGTTCACATTATTTTGAAATACAGGATGCACTGGATTTGAGATCATGGGACAGGTTGGCCATGTATCATGTTCACAGTCTCAGACAGACACATGCAGGCACACACAAGTCTCTCTCTCTCTCTCTCTCTCTCTCTCTCTCTCTCTCTCTCTCTCTCTCTCTCTCTCTCTTTTTCTCCCTCTTGCACTTGCTCGCTCACGTGCACACAAATATGCACGCTCTCACAAACAACCCTAGATTGGACACGTGGAGTGTTGATGCTGGAGACTATCCCAAGGACCCCCATTCGGTCTATTTGACTGTTAGCCAACTCCTGATGAGAGGCGGTGGTTTAAATGTGTGGAGGTTGAAAAGCGTCCAGCTGCCCCCCTTTTCTCCTTTCAGTCGCCAAATACTTCAGTTTACCATCCCGAAGCCACTTTTCCTCTTTCTAGCCGTCTCAAATAGGGCCCCCTCTGGAAGTTAAGTAGGCCCCCGGCCAGGGATTGGAAACTTTGCTGGCTTAACAAATTTCAGCGTCCTTTTTTCCCCCCCTCTCTAGGTAAGGCAGTGGAGAAATGTGAGGAATGCAAAACACTAAAAACGCGCATTAGGTGCCGAGAGTGCCCTCGGAGGAAGCGGCTGACCCGTTCTGCGCCCGGCCGACATGGCAGCCGAGGGGGCGAGATAACTGGAGAAGTCGGCTCTGTTTGTGTGACTTGCCCGTCTGGAATGAGACGCCGGCCAGCTTTTGGGGCCGATGCCAACTCGGTGTCATAATAAACTCCAGGGTCTCTTGATGATGGAGTCTTTTCTTTTTCTCTTTGTCCGTCTCTCCCCCTCGCTCTGTGTCTTACGTGTCTGTCTCGCTCCCCCGTCTCCTCCTAGGTGAACACCCAGAGGAAGGCCATTGTCCAGCTCATCCTGGAGAAGAGAGAGTTGCTGGTGGGCCAGAGAGTCAAGAGAGACGGTATTACATTTGTGTGTGTGTGTGTGTATGTGTGTGTGTAGCTGAGTCAATATGTTGCGCATGTCATCTTTATTTTATATTTGAACATCCCCCAAAGCCTGTGTGTCATATTTTCTCTTATATAGTCTATATATCACCAACCTTGTGGTTAACGAGCGAATATGTAGTTCCGGTTTACCTGTTGTAGCGAGGGGACTTCAATTAGTGTCACACAAGAGCCGCCGGCGTGACGTGGCTGCGAATTCGCGGCAAACGTTGAGCGGCTCTTTGTAATGGCGAATGAGAGACGGACGCGCGAAACCCTGATGGCCGGGGTTCGAGTCTGCGAGCAGCCATCTTCCCGCTGCTACGTGTGCGTGTGTGTGTGCGCGCGTGTGTGTGTGTGCGTGCTTCCATATCTGCCATGCGTCTATTCTGAACCGTGAGTCGTGTACTTAACAAGGTCAGCCAAAGCTAAACTGATTCGACATCGCACGTCACCAAGCTGTACTTAAGTCGTCTCCCGTATCAAAACAGACACGATATACTTACAAACTGCTCCCTCGTTGTTTTTTGTGTTTGGGGGGGGGGGTTGGGGTGGGGTGGTGGTGGGGGGGGGGAGACCATTTAACACAAACTTTGGCCAGACTTGGCCCGTAAGCCGCGTTGGTCAGGCCTAGCGAGCCGCGGGCACAGCCCGCTGCTAAAAGTCGACACAGGAAAAAGTAGGCAGTTTGGGATGACTGTTTCCCAAATTACAGGTCTGCCCAGAGCGCTCTCGAGCCCGGAAAACCAGCTGGGGCCGCGAGCGAGGCCTTTGCTGCACGCTTCGGGGGGAACGAAACAGGGTTTTGTGTTTTTTTTTTGTTTTTTTCATTTTCCTGGATGCGACTGACGCGGCTGTGATTTGTTGAGAAAGCGGTGATATTTGATGACCTATCATTGCAGTATTTATAGGTCCTTTATGCGTCACAATGGCTGAATAACCTAATTTGAGCATTGTTCGCAGTTTGCCGGAAAGTAAACCATGATTGACAATGGGGTGTTTTTTAACGTGTGTGTGTGGGGGGGGGGGGGGGTCGGTCGAGGGATGAATCGCTCGGGGATCGTAGCGGACGTCCAGCCAAAGCAGCTTTTCGTGCCGATATTCTGAAGAAATCGGGCAGTTTTTTCACCTTCCAATTTGACAGCCCGCAGTAGTTTTAGAAACGATCAGAAATCTGTAGTATTGATAGAAAAAATAAATCACAGTTGCTCCCCCCCCCCCCACACACCCCCCACCCCCCACCTGCAAACCGCACACATTTGATCGAGGTTCGGCGCTTTTGCAAGACACCGGTGTTGTGCTCCCTTCTGCTTTGACTGACAGTTTCAGACAGAAAATCTGACCCGCCTCAGGGCTTACCGCTCACCCCATAGCAAATCCTAAATCTACAGGGTCCCCCACCTGTGAGTTATTTTGGCAGGGGCCACAATATCCCAATATGGGAGAGAGAGAGGGGGGGGGTGGGTGTTTGCCTGCTCTCACTTGAGATATAAAATACTTTATATGCATGCAGCATCGTGGACCACATCGCTGTTTGAGATCACTCCCCGCAGGCCAGATAACAGCGCTAAAACAACCCTTTGGTGAGAAACGAGGCCCCTCGTTCGTCCTCTATGGCCTTTCCCGAGATGGGTCTAATTTATCGGACTTATTTGAACCGGGGCCACGGCTGTTGCTTCACTCTGTTTTTCCTGCCCGGGGTCTTTCTTTGCAACTCTTTTGGGTCACAGGACAGCCAAAGACCTTTCTCTCTCTTTTTATCTGTCACTTCATTTCTCTCCTTTTTTTGTTTTTTTGTTTTTTGCATTCTTGACTTTCTGTCTCCCCCATCTCTCTCTCTCTCTCGCTAACTCCTCCCCATGCACTCGACTGCTCGCTCTCTCATTCAGACGCTCCCCTGCCAATTCTTTTACACTTCGTCTTCCTGCCCCCCTCCGTCTCCCCCACACTCCCTCTTCTGATCTCCTTTCATCTCCGTGTCTCTCTCTCTCTCTCTCCCTCTGTCTCTCTCTGTAGATCTCTGTCTATGCCGCTCTTCTCCTCCTCCTCCTCCCATCTTCTCCGTTCACTGTATTCTGTATTTTCTGGATGACTGGAAGCAGCTGGCACTGAGATTAGCGCCAACAGACAAAAAAAAAAAAAAAGAGAGAGAAGAGAAAAGTACACACACTGAAAATAAGTTTGAGGAAATATATCAAGGCACGAGAAAGGAAATCCTCCTCCATCTGCTCGCCACGTTAAAAGCGATTCAGGTGGAGCCCAAATTACTGCAAATTAACACACGATGTCAACAAGCTATGGTTGTGACCGGGGTTTTTTTTTTCCCTTCTAAAAATAGACGCTTCCCTTTTGTCATTGCAACTCATAGTCTCTCTCTCTCTCTCTCCTCTTCATAAGGGGGCTCAGTGCGAGGGAAGAATGGAAACGGGAGGAAAGTGGCTTCTCATTTTGAGAGTAAGTGACTTGGCAGATCCCTTATAGCCTCCTTATGCAGCATCTGCTGAAGTGGTTTCAATCATATAACCCTATACAATTACAGTCATAAAGGCTTAATTGACTTTCCCCTGCCCCTCTCTCTCTTCTCCCCTCTATTGCTCTCTCTCTCTCTCCCCCCCCCCTCTCTCTTCCCTCTCACTCTGTCCCCCCTCTCTCTCTCACTCATTCTCTCCCCCCTATCTCTCTCCCCCCCTCTCCCACTCTCTCTCTCTCCCCACTAGTTACCAAAGTCTCCTCTCAGCAAGGTAAGAACCATGACAACCACTATCTGAGGATGCGTGGTCTGTGGATCTCAGCATTTGTCATTTAGCAGACCCAGACTTCAGTGATCAATCTGTGTATAATCTGTGTCTGTGTGTCAGTGGGAGAGGGAGGTGTGATAAAGGGCTGGGAGGAGGAGACGTTGAACATGAGCAAAGCAGTCAAATACAACAAGGAGCAAGGAGTCTTCACCGTGGAGAAAGCGGGCGTCTACTTCCTCTACTGTCAGGTCAGTATTCACGGCCACCAGCCCATCAGTAAGGCGAGAGACCGCATCAGTCACGTACAGTTTCTACACTACGGAGTCATGTCGTGATTCATCCGGTTCCTCATTCATTCCCATTGCATCTTTGGCCTGGTTTGAACTCTGGTGCAGGCTTAATTAGAATGGGACCATGGAGTGATGTTACACACACCGGTTTCCTGTCAGATGATGTCAAGCAACACAAAAATAAAACACAGACTTGTTGAACTTGTTGAATTTTACATCCCAGTAAATATTTGATAGATTGACTTAAGTGCATAATTAAACCGAATCTTAGTTTGGACTAATGACAGTGCTCAAGCTCTAATGGGAGTTATAGCTAGCTAGCTATTAATGCATAATGGACAGCAGATGAACTGAATCCCATTAGCTCTGCATGTAATGGAAACATGTGAAGAACCAACTGGGCTTTACTGGCTTCAGTCCAGCCCGGCCTTACAGCTCGTGGGTGGCGGAGGTGTTTCAGTCCAACTTGATGACTCTCACCTTTCTGTTTAACCTCCAATTTGTATTCATTTGTCACATTCGTCATCTTTCGGAGGAAAGAGCTTGACTGTGTCAATTTCTGATCCTGTTTACCCCCCGATGGCTTCTGAAACTTCTGCACATCTTTGGTGGTTTCAGATATTCATAAGTAGTCATTTTTGAATTTCTTTTTTTTTTTAATTTAGACTTTTTTGTGTTTTATTTTTCTTTAATTTGCATTTCTTTAACAAAGATGGTGTGAGAATGGAGTTCTCACACCATCTTCCCGTTCTTCCTCTCGATGTTTCCTTCCAGCTGTTCTCTTCCAGACCGTTCGCTTACATTCGTGTTTATCCAGCCCGGGGAGTGGCTAAAGAGTGGGGAAATAACGCTTTTGATTACAGATTTTGGAGATACTGAATAGAAGATCCTTTTCGTACAATTTTGTAAGCCAAAGGCGTAACTTATAAGTGAGCTTTGATGAGGATCCAGTTTTTTTTTTTTAAGATGCAGTCCATCCATCATCCATTATCCGAACCGCTTATCCTGCTCTCAGGGATGCTGGAGCCTATCCCAGCAGTCATTGGGCGGCAGGTGGGGAGACACCCTGGATAGGCTGCCAGGCCCTCACACAGGGCCCACCCACACACATATTCACACCTAGGGACAATGTAGTACGGCCGAGTCACCTGACCTACATGTCTTTGGACTGTGGGAGGAACCCGGAGCCCCCAGAGGAAACCCACGCAGACACGGGGAGAACATGCAAACTCCACACAGAGGACGAACCCCAAGGTTGGACTACCCCGGGGTTGAAACCAGGACCTTCTTGCTGTGAGGCGACCGTGCTAATCACTGTGCCACCGTGCTGCCCAGATCCAGTTCTTTGATTTTAATTTTAGTTTGTGATTTTTTACTGTGAAATATTAATGTTAGGAGTGTCGGTTTTTTTTTCAGCGTCAGAAGTATCTTTTGATTTATAACTGTTTTAGTCTCTGAACACAGCCAACTCTCAGGAGGTTGCAGGGACGTGGCGTTTAGATCACATGACTGTTGAC
The DNA here is from genome assembly GCF_029633865.1 of Lampris incognitus. NCBI lineage: Eukaryota > Metazoa > Chordata > Actinopteri > Lampriformes > Lampridae > Lampris > Lampris incognitus. The sequence continues at coordinate 26,936,768 of NC_079230.1, forward strand.
AGCTAGCTAGCTTGCTGACTTGATGTTGCTAGGCAACTATTGACAAACAGACCCACCGATACTGATGATGACAATTCATTGACTGTCGAATCAAATCAGGGAATTAGATGCTTTAACGTATCACAGGAAGCTGATTGGTTTTTCGGGAAACGGTTTAATTATGCTGACAACCAGGAAGGGGGCTTAGTCAGATTTTCACAACAAAAGCAGTTTTAATATTTTGGGTAACTTTACATCTGCAAACTGTCTGTTAAAAAATGCATAGTCTCATCCAGTGGTGTCATTTCAAATGTGAAATGTTCCCCCTGATTTGTAAATATCACTGACACACAGGTTAGGTCATGTTGAAGCTAGTGGTTGATGCACCGCATCTCATACACATGCCTTGTGCATCATATATCGACACTTTGGGGGGTGTCCGGGTAGCATAGCGGTCTATTCCGTTGCCTACCAACACAGCCATTGCCGGTTCGAATCCCTGCGTTACCTCCGGCTTGGTCAGGTGTCCCTACAGACACAATTGGCTGTGTCTGCGGGTGGGAAGTCAGATGTGGGTATGTACTCCGCTGGTCAGTCGGTCGGGGCGCCTGTTCAGGGGGGAGGGGAAACTGGGCGGGAATAATGTGATCCTCCCACGCGCTACGTCCCCCTGGCGAAACTCCTCACTGTCAGGTGAAAAGAAGCGGCTGGTGACTCCACATGTATCGGAGGAGGAATGTGGTAGTCTGCAGCCCTCCCCAGATCAGCAGAAGGGGTGGAGCAGCGACCGGGACGGCTCGGAAGAGTGGGGTAATTGGCCAGGTACAAATGGGGGGAAAAAAAATCCAAAAAGAAAAAGAAATACATGAGATTGGGAAAACGTGATTTTCACTGGTTTGAATCTGTAGTCTGGAGTCATTTGACTGGGTGTTAAATAAGAGCTGACGAGAAGTTTTGTCTTTTGAACAAGGATGGCTGAATTTTATTTATTTCAAATAGCAGGTATGTCAGTTCAGTAAAACATGTTCCCATTGGTTCCCTTTTTCTTTGCAGGTGTTGTTCAATGAGCAGGAGTCTCAGTACGTGAAGTTGGACCTGGTGGCCAAAGGGCACAAGCTTCAGAAGCTCCAGTGTATGGAAGGCTATGGCACCACGCCCGCCGCCGGGCCGCACCCCTTCCACTTCCTCAAGCCTTGCCAGGTATCCGGCCTGCTGAGGCTGGACCGTGGGACTGAGCTCCAGGCCATCACGGGCCCGTCCTACAGGCTGCACGCAGTGGGCACCGCCTCGGCCTCGCCCCACGTCTTCAGCATCTTCAAAGTCAACTGAGGGCCAGTGAAGACGTGGACAGCATGAGCTCGGCATCATCTGATTGACAGGGACGACCCTTTAGGAGACGAGGTGGAAATCGACTCGTTTGGGTACCGATGCCGTTAAGATGGAAACTGCTTATTTTTTTTTTCTTTTTCATTGGGGGGACTATTTAGAGGAACGCGTTGGTGGTGCGTCGTATTGTTGCTGCGAACATGACTTAACAGCCAGGCGCTGGCGGGAATCACATCATTTGACAGCCTCCTTCTAAAGGCGCCAAATACACCGAACGTATTGACATCTCTTTCTGTTTCCCTGGAAGACGTCAACGTCAATGGATTGTTCTCTGGACTAGCAAAGCCTTGTGGGAATGCAACACACATTCCCAAGTGAAACCAAAAAAAAAACCCCAAAAAAAAAACTATATTGGACTCTCATGAATGCCAAACATATGAATGGACACAGTGGATCCTCTCTCTCTCTCTCGCTGTCCATTTCTTTTTATAAATACTTACATAGTTGGATCATCAGTATGACTTTGATATGATTTTTTTTTAATTGTTTTTAAACCCGATTTCTAAGAATGACGATGACTTAAATAGAGCTGTGCATGCACCTTTCACTCTTACATCACCAGTGCCTTGGGAATTGGAGAGCACCAAAAAACAACCTGCATCAATCCCCCACACTACAGACCACCTTCAAAAAAATACTGCCATCTGTTTTCAATCTTCCAATATCGCAGTGTGGTGTGTATAAAATACCACAAGCCTTTCCATAATATACCAAGTGCATAATTGTGCGCCTTGCACGTAACTCCAGATATATGCACGTCAGATTGTGAACTGGTGCAGGGACGGGGGAGCATCTCCACACCGGGCCCGGGGTCGTAAATAACCAGAGATGTGAATTTCTACCTGCGCTGCTTTCTAAGGTCACGTTTGACGGGAAGACCTCTCTATAAACGAGGTTGATGATGGATCATCTGCTTGGCTCTCCTTGTAAGATAGCAGGTGCACGTCGCAGTAAATAAGACGCGGAGCCAGGCTTTCTTCTTCTCACCCTTCCCTGCTTGGAGACCGAGACGATAAATATCACCTCCGGCTCATTTACAAATCACCCCCCCCCCAAAAAAAGACTAACGGTTTAAAACACGAGTTCAAAAGGACATGGGTTCAGATCCTCATAGAGGACGGCTGGAGGAGAGGCCTTCGGTGGTGCAAAGATGAGCTGGAGGTTCTTCTCTTCAGTAGACGTGTTTATAAGGCAAAACTGTAGCAATAGCAACTTAACGGAAGACGACCGTGATCATTTGTGCATTTATAATTTCTGTTTTTTTACTAACAGTTTGAAACGCCGGTGTTTGAAAAAGGATCGAGGCGAACTGAAAAGGGACGGCACGAGTTCTGCCTTGCTCGAGGGTTGTTCAACTTGCATTAGCGGCCATTTGCTTTAAGCTTGACGAGACAGGAGACGTTTGCCCCACATGGACATCAGCGGAGACGGACATTTCTGACGCGAAAGGAAAAAGGTGCAGAGGGGCGAAGGGGCTTCTCAGGAGGATTGTTGGGGGGGAGGGGGGCTGGTCTTAGGATTTCCTGGTCCAGAACACTGTGATTTGACTGTAATGCTCAACAAACGTTGTATGAATCCATAACGTCGGTCTCCTATTTATTATCAGCGCAGCAGCTTCAGGATGACGTCATAAATTTAACTTCTGTCTTTTGAGGGGTTTTTTTTTGTTGCTTGGGGGGGGGGTCATTCATGCTCTGTCTGAGAAATAGCATAATGTGAATTTCTAAACAGTGTCACCACACACACACACACACACACACACACACTGAATTGTTAGGTAGTAATTCACCACTGCTTATGAAGGATAGTCGTTATAATTGTTCAGTTTTGCCATCCCTGCCCATCAGATTGCATTAGCGTGTGGATATTAAACGTCACAGGTAAGATAGACCACGGCGTTTTTTGCCTCCAAATTTCCAGTATTTCCTATTAGCACAAATATAAATAGAAAAAAACAACTCGGGCGCCCCTACAGACACAATTGGCCGCGTCTGCGGGCGGGAAGCCGGATGTGGGTGTGTGTCCCGGTCGCTGCACTAGCGCCTCCTCTGGTCTGTCGGGGCGCCTGTTCCGGGGGCGGGGGTGAGGGGGAAACGGGGGAAATAGCGTGATCCTCCCACGCGCTACGCCCCCTGGCGAAACTCCTCACTGTCAGGTGAAAAGAAGCGGCTGGCGACTCCACATGTATCGGAGGAGGCGCGTGGTAGTCTGCAGCCCTCCCCGGATCGGCAGAGGGGGGCGGAGCAGCGACCGGGACGGCTCGGAAGAATTGGCCAAGTATAACTGGGGAGGGAAAAAAAAGGGGGGGGCGGGGATAACAGCAACAGAGGAATTCGGGAGCCACGCGATGCCAACGCATGGGTTTCGCGAAGTCGCCCCCACCAAGCGGCCGTCTGGTTCCGGAGAGACGTGTCTGAGATGTCGGAGCGGCCCCTTTGCGAAGCTCGCTCCGCAGTCCAGAGACGAGGTGTTCTAATCACGGCCCAAATCCGTTTCACTTGTCCGCCCGTCAGTCATTGGGTAAGAGCGGGGCTCGTGCCTATGCCCTCTCGGTTCTTGCATCGTATCCGGTCAGTCCACTCCCTCGCGCGCGGCCGCCTTTCTGGAACAGTCCCCCGTCTTGTCCACACAGCGTGTATTTCTAGCAGACGGTTTCAGCACACCTACTCTTGTTTATAAGTAGTTTTTGTGGGCAGACCGCGTTGGTTTCTTCTCAGCACTTTACTGCGGCAACTGCAGCGTCTCTAATGAGGGGCGAGCATTTATTTTTCATCTGCAGCGGGCGAATGGAAACTGTGGGGTTGCACGGAAGATAGGGTGGCCTGTTCGATTCCCCTATCCAACAACCCGCACGCACACACACCACACAAGTACATCCCTGGTCAAGCCGCAGCCCTACACACCGCACGGACAAGCACACACACGCATACAAACCACGCACAAGTAAAACTTTGCCTTACTGAATTCACAGACAAACGCGCGCGCACATACACGTGCGCGCGCGCACATGCACACAAGTAGCCCTTTGTCTTACTTGTACACAGAAAACACAGACAGACACATAGTAAGCCAACCGCACGCGCGTACGCACGCGCGCACACACGGGCACGCACAAACTTTTTGCCTTACTACATAGTAAGACGTGTGGATATGTGTCTTTACCAACCCCCCCCCCCCACACACACACACACACAAGTAACCTTTTACCTTACAGAATCCCTATGCGCACACACACACACACACACGACAGTCCCCCTCACTCATTTCCAACACGCTCACGCATAAGCAACCCTTGTAAAGCTCTCTGGGACTAAATTGTGATTTAGGGCTATACAAATAAATTTGACTTGACTTAACCCTTTTCCTACACCCCCCCCCCCCCAACACACACACACACACACGGAGTCATCTAAATTTTCACTTCCTGATCCGAGTCTAAACCAAACGGCTGAAAGCCTCGGAGAAAAAACACGCCTAGCATTTGCCCCCCACTCACCCCCCCCGCCCCAACCCCCGTCTCAAACACTTCCCTCGCCCGATTCCTATTTTTCAAAATGTCAAAGTTTATTACCGGCCCTGAATATCTGTATTTCACACAAAGAGGCCTGTCTGTGAGGAGGTTGTGTGTGTGAGAACAACAACGATGATATATGCAACGCCTGGATTTTATCTCGTAACTGTTTCTACATAAAATAGTAAACCAACCTTCTCGCGTCTCTCTTGTCTTTAATCCCCCGCGGAGGGAGAAACGGTATCCAGTTAACAGCCCCAGTGTAACGCGTTCGGATGTCATCAATACTCGGCTTAATTGGCTAAAAAGGGTTGTTCCGTCCGCCATTGTCCTTCCTTCCGGCATCGGCTGAACAGGAGAGAATGTAAAGGCGGCGTTGCCATGCTCATTGTGGAGCAGGCAAGTCTGTCATTATAAACTGCCTGCATGAGATTTAAATGAGCTGCTGTCAATCAGGAGCCACCCGTGCTTACCGGTTTCCTGTTCTACCAGGTAGTTCATTGGCCTGCTGGTCCAGCGAGTCCGCGTCCAATCAGGGAGGTTTCTCACCCGGAACAACAGGTGAAGATGGCGGCGCGAATACCGGTGTGGGAAGGTGGCGGCGCGAACTTACGTTTGCGGCGGCCTCGCCCAGCACCGTCCATGCGGCGTCTTTGTCCACGTCTGCATCGAAGGTTGCGTCTTCGTTTGATGGCTGGGAGAGCCGGCACAGGATCAGCTGGGGGGCGCTTGGTCTGCCGCGTCCTGTGGACCCAGGGGGCCACGACCCTGCCTGGAGCTGCGCCCGAAGAGGGTTGTCTGAGAGGATGCGGAAGCGGAGCAGGCTAAGCTAACTGCTAGCCCACGCAGACCGGCAGTTCCGACAGTCATCCTGGCGTTCGCCGTCTTGGACAGCGGATTTTATTTTTTAAATTGTTGGCTATATGTGTTTTGTAGTGTAAACTACTAATAAGACACGTTAGCCCCTAGCCAATGGGTCTGACCCTTCAGCCGAGCGGTTAGTGATGTCGCCTTGTGGTGCCGTACATCCGTCTCGAATCCCGCACCGGGCAAGAAAAATAACCGGTTATAGTAGTTTTTGTGTTTTGTTTTTTTGTAGTTTGGATGTGTGTTTTGGTCTTTGTGTCGCACTGCTGTGGGCTGGGGGGGGGGGGGGGGGACCATATTTCGCTTCATTTCATGTGCGCAGGTGCGCGGAATGAACTGACAAATCAATGTTCCCGATCCCTGAATGTGACGACCTACCTGGTAGAACAGAAAACCAGTAAGCGTTGGCGGAAACTGAGGACCTGATTGAGAACCACTGGTCTAAACGCACGCATCGCAGAACGCCAGGCAATACGGCCTATATATATATATATATATATAAAAAAAAGAGGATCATGAAGTGATGATACGGAGGATGTGGATTTGCACAGCTGCCCAACTTCCTCTGGCGACGTCACCATTTTGTGACCGGCTCCGTCATCACGACGCCTCTTCATCGGCAGCCGTGAATCACAAGGCACGTACACAACCTGTGAATCAGAGATCTGCTGCGTCACAAGGTCTGCGCGTGTGTGTGTGGGGTGTGTGTGTGAGAAAGCTTATGTATTACTGTTTTAAGTATATATGCCTCCGTATGTGTGCGTTTGCGTGTGTGAATGCGTGTGTGTGTGTGTGTGTGAAAGACAAAGAGAGATTGTGTGTGATTTTTCAGGTGTCAGGATACATATTCGTGTGTAGGTGCGCGCGTGCGCGCGTGTAGGAGAGGAAGGAATAATGACGGCCTTGAGAAGAGGTCACACTGAATCACTGTGTCACTCCTCCGTCCTCCCCCGTACATCTGCCTGGCTTTGCGTCGCCCCCGTCCAAATCACCGTCATCACTCAGACTCATTCATCATCTCAAGTCTCAGGTTTGAGAGCCACTCGGTACAGCCTCAGTCCGCGGGGAAACTGCTGCGGTTTCCGGTGACTTTGCTAAACGGCACTTTGACAGAAAAGACGGGCTCGGCGTCGCCTAATTGACTTGTCCGTCAGTGGTCCGCTGGCGAGTTGCACAACCACGGCCGTGTGCTCGAAACTGAACGGCTGCAGGCTCACATGTGACCAGCTGATATTGTAATTGCATATATGAGGGCTTATCCGATTACGCAACACGTCGCTTCCTGCTACAAAACTACTGGAAAAGAAAGTGCACAGATGTTCGATATGCCTTTAAATGTCCATTAAAAAACCCCCACTAATCAACAGTTTGATGTTAAATTGAATTATTTCACCAACAAACAGCTCTTGAACGGGAGGTAGCAAGGGTGCTAACCTTTTGTAAACTACTAATAAGACACGTTAGCCCCTAGCTAACGAGTCTGACCCTTTAGCCGAGCGGTTAGTGACGTCGCCCTGTGGTGCAGTACACCCAGTATCGAATCCCGCACCAGGCAAGAAAATAACCGGTTACACTTTTAACCGCTATAGATCTGGATATATGGGGTACAGTAGGTTTGAACGTGATGTAAAATAGAAATTGGGGGGCGTCCGGGTGGCGTAGCGTAGCGGTCTAGTCCGTTGCCTACTAACACGGGGATCGCCGGTTCGAATCCCCGTGTTACCTCCGGCTTGGTCGGGCGTCCCTATAGACACAATTGGCCGTGTCTGCGGGTGGGAAGCCGGATGTGGGTATGTGTCCTGGTCGTTGCACTAGCGCCTCCTCTGGCCGGTCGGGGCGCCTGTTCAGGGGAGAGTGGGAACTGAGGGGAATAGCGTGATCCTCCCACACGCTACGCCCCCCTGGTGAAACTCCTCACTGTCAGGTGACAAGAAGCGGCTGATGACTCCACATGTATCGGAGGAGGCATGTGGTAGTCTGCAGCGGCCAGGACGGCTCGGAAGAGTGTAGTAATTGGCCAGATACAATCGGGGGGGAAAAAAGGGGGGAATCACCCCCCCCCAAAAAAAAAATTGGGAGCACGACTTTCACATTTTACGCATGCGAAATGAACTCAGCTCCTACTGAGTTCATATTCATACGTTTAGTGTTCAAGTGTAAATGTGGGAGTCTACATGGCCTGGTCTGATGTAATGCACATCATGACTGACTTGGAGCAAATTATTGAAGGGCAACAGCAAAGACGATATTATTCAGTTATATGCTACATGCTATGCTAGCTCCCTTGTACTGTTTTGTCTTGTATTCTTCTGTCTGTGATATTCGTGGACCGGATCTCAAGGTGCAGCCAAGGTGAGGAGTGGGTCCATTTTGGGAACCTCAGAATTGCATCTCTGCTCTTCGCAGATGATGTGGTTTTGTTGGCTTTGTCAGAACGCGACCTCCAGTGCACACTGGGGCGGTTTGCAGCTGAGTGTGAAATGGCCGGGATGAGAGTCAGCAACTCCAAGTCTGAGGCCGTGGTTCTCTACTGGGAAATGGTGGATTGCTCCCTCCGGGTTGGGGATGAGTTGTTGCCTCAAGTTGTTGCTTCAAGTATCTCGGGGACTTGTTCACGAGTGAGGGTAGGATGGAGCGGGAGATTGACAGGGGGATTGGTGCAGCATCAGCCGTAACGTGGATGTTGTACCGGACTGTTGTGGTGAAGAGGGAGCTGAGCCGGAAGGCAAAGCTCTCAGTTTACCAGTCAATCTTTGTTCCAACCCTCACCTACGGTCACGAGCTTTGGGTAGTGACCGAAAGGCTGAGATCACGGATACAAATGGCTGAAATTAGTTTCCTTCTGGGCTCGGCCTTAGAGATAGCATGAGGAGCTCGGACATCCGGAGGGAGCTCGGAGTAGAGCCACTGCTCTTTCACGTCAAAAGGAGCCAGTTGAGGTGGTTCGGGCATCTGATTAGGATGCCTCCTGGGCGCCTTCCTTTGGCACTTTTGCCGGCACGTCCAGCTGGGAGGAGACCCTGGGGTTGACCCGGAACTCGCTGGAGGGACTACATATCCAATTTGGGCTGGGAATGCCTTGGGATCCCCCAGGAGGAGCTGGAGGGCGTTGCTGAAGAGAGGGACATCTGGAGTGCTCTACTTAGATTGCTGCCACCGCGACCCGACCCCTGAGAAGCGGCTGAAGATGAGATGAGATTGTCTTATCCAGTGGTGCCCAGCCCTGCTCCTGGAGAGCTACCATCGTGCCGTTTTTCACTCCAACCCTAACTCAACACACCTGATACTACTATTCCCTACTGACCAAGACCTTGATTAACTGAATCAGATGTGTTAAATCAGGGTTGGAGTGAAAACCGACAGGAGGGTAGCTCTCCAGGAACAGGGTTGGGCACCACTGGTATCCTTCTGCCTTTGGTAGCATTCTGTCCGTATGTTGAAATCAACTGTTGAATACATGTACAAACACCATTTTGAAAAAGGAAAAAAAAAACCCTCACACTTCTGTTTTCATTTCATTCAATTTTATTACAAACAAACAAACAAAACAAAAAAAACAAATTAGGAAAGAAAAAAATAAAGCGATGCATCATCATTGACATGTTTTAACTGCCACCCGTCGTTTGACGGGCACCACTACATACACCGTGACACAAGATACCCAGAAATAAAGACAAAACTCGGATAAAAAGGGGGGGGGAAACGTAAAAGAACGTACAAAACAAAAACCTAAGTGCTCTTTTTTTTTTTTTTTGAGAAGAACTTTTTAGTTTAAGGGTTTGCAAAACACTTTCCGGTATGAAAGAGAAGCTGCAAAAGAGACTCGGACTCTTTTCTTAGCTTAGGTAAGTGTAAAATATCGACGGGGTTGGGGGGGGTGAACTTTTAGAAACATGCTCGGGCCTGACGCAAAGTGGTCTACTTCGAACTCGCATTTACAGGCTGACATCAGGTTATCAATGGCGTCTCTTGACACTTGTTAAGCTATTGTAGCGAATTCGGGGGACAACGCAACCTCAGGAACTGCCGCGGCCGGGACGCGAACCCGTGTCGCCCGCACCGCAGGAGACATCGCTAACCGCGTCAGACCCGCGAGCCAGCGGCCAGCGTGTCTACTTATCCATGCACGTTACACTATTGTAGCGAATTTGGGGGGCAGTCTGGGAGACCGTCGCCACGGCCGGGACGCGAACCTGTGCCTCCTGCTCCGCAAGCGACAACGTTAACCAGTCGACTAACGGGTTAGTCAAGGACCAACGTCTCTACTTATCCACGCACGTTATGTTTATTAAGGCGCACTTTGATGACGCGGTTTACAAAACGGATTTCAAATCTACCGCCGGCCTCCGGGCGACGACGACGACGTACTCGTGATAACAATAGATAGTACGCGCGCTCAAGTTGCTCATCAAGACTCGCGGGGTTACATCACGGCCTCGTTCGGCGCATATATACGTGTGATGTCGTTTGCAAGCCCCAAATCTAAAACGTAAGCTTAATGAAAGATGAAATGTCCCCCTGGTAATACGTGAACTTCTGAAGTTGGCTCAACTTCTTCGTTTGCTTTCTGTCGCGGTTAATAGGGCAACGCGGCGAAGGGGTGCGCGTGACGCACGTGCTGTATTGTTTTCGCAGTTGGTTAGAGAACACACGCAACACACGCAACAAAACAAAAAGAAAAAGTCTCTTTTGGCAGACGCCCTTTCTCAAACAGTAACAGCGAGGACAACAGCAACGTCAACGACACTCAGGATCATAGTCGCGAGAGTTAAAAAAAACACACACACACAACTGAGCACGAATGAGCACTTTAAATATGCACAGAATGTTACAGAATTCATATAAAGAAACCGAAATTTGGAGAAACAAAAGAAGAAGAAGAACGGCAAAAAAAGACTGATCGAAGGAGGAAGAGGAAGGAGCGACGGGGAGGAAGGAGGTGGTGGTGGTGGTGGGGGGAGGAGGGGGGTAGAGGATGGCTATCAAAAGGGGCATTCGGGAAGGATCAATAGGTCATTTTGTGTTTTTCATTTTTTTTAATAACGTTGACTTGCTTATGAAACGTTACAAACATTCATAGGAGGTTTTCTTTCTTTTCTTTGTTGAAAAATAGCCGCGTCGCTGCTGTGAGACCGCCCCCCTCCCCCCTCCCCGGAGCGAACGCCATGCTGCTGCTCCGCCCCCCCCAGGAAAAAAATACTTCGAAGCTCTGCTCTGTACATAAACTTACACCCCGCCACTTCGCCGAGGGGGGGGGGAGTCGAACACCCCCACGTTAACGTGAACAAAAGCCCGGCTATACTGGTCAGTTTGCTTTCAACGTTGTACCGTCATGAAGAAAACCACAGAAGGCCAAAGAGAAGAAGGGGGGGGGGGAGGCTTGAGCTGTGCTTGGAGCGTTGACCTCTGTTTAGACTGACGGCAGACAGGCCTTTTCAACAAGCATGGCCGACGTACTTCCGCTTTGTCGTTGCAGGGTAAAGATCGAGCTCCTGCGAACGGGTCCCCATGCTGTGTTAGCGTGACGAGCCTCCTGGATGTGCGCCCAAAACTTTGATTTATAATTCCCACTACAGCCTCCATAACTGTCGACTGGGAACAAGGCAGAAAGTGGGTGTGGAGAAAACAAAAAAATCTTGCAAAAACAAAAAAAAAAAAACGACCCCAAATTACCGAGATGCCGATTTGCATGGGACTAATATTACCACATGACTCACACAGGATCCTCCAGTTATTACAAATCACACGAGAACCCCTGGAAATACTGGTCCCATGCCAATACTACACAGCACAACACAACACAACACAACACAACACTAGTGTTGTTGTTGAGATATGTTCGTGTTTTTCTTGTCAGACGGCTGCATGACTGCAGAATTTGATCGCGGGTCACAAAGTGCGAATAGCCCTGAAATGTCCACTAGCCTCAGTTAGCTACTTAGCATTCTGTGACCCACGAACAAATCCCTTTTGCAATAAAGAAACATCAAATGGCTGCTTTCTAGTCACGCGGTCGTCTGAAAACAGCAGCACGGGGATGCGTCAGTGACGATACCTGCATTGTGTTGCACGCCGTGCTGAAACACAAAGTAAGTGACTGCGGATGGAAATGAAAGGCGACAAAAAGTTGACTTTTTAACATTGAGGAGAACCAATGGGGAGAACCGATCTTGAAAAGTCGAAGCGGGAGTCCGTCGGCCATGTTTATGGAACAGGTCTGTTAAAATGACTAGGCACAGCTTGATAACACAATGTCTCCCCCCCCCCAACGCGACAAAGCATCGCTGTGGGTCGTGCATGCTTCAGATGGGGTGTGGAGTGTCGGGGCGGCATGTCGCGTCGAAATGCATCTACACTGGTTGGCATGCAGTTACTTGTGAGTATCTGGTGAGGCAAAGGGGTGTGTGTGGGTGTGTGTGTGTGTGTGTGTGTGTGTGTGGTCGGTCATCTATGGACCACTAGAGAAGGTTCTGGGATTGAGGTTTTATGAGCGGTGTTTTGTCAAAGTGTGTGTGTGTGTGTGTGTTTGGGTGGGTGCGTGTGCAAGAATGTGAGGTTAAAAAGTGTCTCTAAAGGAGGCCTGCACGAGGAGGCCCGGCATGAGGAGTATAATGGTTTGAGGCAGACAAGATATATAATCACCAGACGCTATGAGACCAAATGGACCGTGTGTGCGCGCGCACTTGTGTATGTGAACGTGTGTGTTTGTGTGTGCGTGTTTGCTTGAGTATGTGAACGTGTGTGTCTATATGTGCGCGATCATGCATAAGTGTGCACGTGCAAGCATGTTTGTGTGTGTGTGTGTGTATGATTTTACTTTTCGGGGCAAAGTTTTTGAAGAATCCTTTTTTTTGGGGGGGGGGATTGTAGTGGTGAGACCTACAGGTGTGTGTGCATGAAACGTCCACCATTCTGTCACTGGTGGGTACCTTCTCCTGATCAGTCAGTTACAGGTTTCCTGGCAGATTGATCGTTAATCGTGCTGCTTGCAGTGTTAAGCATTTGTCAGATTCTGTTTTGGCGTCAAAAGCTCAACATGTGGAGAGATTTTGTGTGTCCAGGGTATGGGCTTTACTGTGTTAAAGGCCTGTGTCAGAATTGTGTGTGTGTGTGTGTGTGTGTGTGTGTGTGTGTGCTTGTGAGTGAGTGAGTGAGTGAATGAGAGAACGAGAAAGAGAGAGAGAGAGTGCGCGTATGTGCGTGTTCACTTGTGTGTGTGTGTGTGTGTGTGTGTGTGTGTGTGTGTGTGTGTGTGTTGAAATGAAACAAAACAAAAACAAGAGTCCTGGCTGAAGTGTGTGGCGTTCAGTCGTCGATGCAGATCACCTCTCCGCTGCGCTGCTCCCGTCTGCTGAGGAGCAACTCCGCCTCCCGCTCCTTCTTCACCGGCATGGGGGGACCGTTTAACACTACAGGAGGAGGGGATGGGGGGGGGGGAGGATGTAATACCAGAATTTGAGGTCATTCTCTTTGCAGTTTTACAAGGTTCACAAATATAACCGGTCTCGATTCAGGGAACTGAGTGTTCGTGAACGTGCGTCTTCGCTACATGGCCAAAAAGTATGTGGACACCCGTCCTAATTACCGGGATCGGCTTCTTCAGCCACACCCACTGCTGACAGGTGTATCAACTCAGGCACACAGTTATGCAGTCTCCACAGACAAACATTGGCAGTAGGATGGGCAATAATGAAGAGCTCAACGACTTTCAACAGGGCACCGTCATAGGAGGCCACCTTTCCGACAAGTCAGTCGGTCAAATATCTGCCTTGCTAGATCTACCCAGGTCAACTGTAAGTCTGTTATTGTGAACTGGAAATGCCTCAGAGCAACAACAGCTCAGCCGCGAAGCAGTGGGACACACAAGACCACAGATCGGGAATGCCAAGTGATGAAGCCTTGCATGTAAAAACCGTCTGTCCTTGGTTCAACACTCACCGAGTTCAGAGCTGCCTCTGGAAGCAACATCAGCACAAAAACTGTTCGTCAGGAGCATAATGAAATGGGTTTCCATGCCTGAGCAGCCACACACAAGCCTAAGATCACAATCCACAATGGCAAGTGTCGGCTGGAGTGGTGTAAAGCACACCACCATTGGACTGTGGAGCAGTGGAAATGTGTTCTCTGGAGTGATGAATCATGCTTCACTATCCGGCAGTCTGATGGACCAGTCTGGGTTTGGTGGATGCAAGGACGCTACCTGCCTGAATGCATAGTGCCAACCGCAAAGTTTGGTGGAGGAAGAATAATGGTTTGGGGCTATTTTCCATGGTTTGGGCTAGGCCCCTAAGTTCCGGTGAAGGGAAATCTTTAATGCTGCAATACACAGTGACATTCTTGACAATTGTGTGTTTCCAACATTGTGGCAAAAGTTTGGGGAAGGCCATTCCCTGTTTCAGCACGACAATGTGCCATGCACAAAGCCATAAAGCCATAGTTTGCCGAGTTTGATGTGGAAGAACTTGACTGGCCCGAACAGAGCCCTGACCTCAACCCCATCCAGCGCCTTTGGGATGAATTGGACCTCCGACTGCGAGCCAGGCCTTCTCCCCAAGATCAGTGCCTGACCTCACTGACGCTTTTGCGGCTGACTGGGAGCGAATCCCCGCAGCCATGTTCCAAAATCTAGCGGAAAGCCTTCTCAGAAGAGTGGAGGCTGTTGTACCAGCAAAGGGCGGACCAACTCCATAATAATGCCCATGGTTTTGGAACGAGATGTTCCAACAAGATGTTTGGGTGTCCACATGGCCATGTAGTGTATATTTTGTATATTTTTTTAGGAAAACAACTTCTTGGATTGATTTCAATAAGGTCAAAGACATACTTCACTTTAGGGATGGATCTTCAGTGGCTGCACGGGGGGGGGGGAGGGGGTACCGCCCACCTTGTGATCTGATTGGCCGCTCTGTGTGCACCACCAATTTTCATTGGCTCTGTGATGTCAATCATTGTGCGCTTTGAACGCCAGAGAACACGCAGGCCTTCGAATTGGGGCAACTCTAAGTTCGAGTCATCGATTCTGAAGATCGTTGATATTCAGCTGCCACACAAATCCCCCCCCCCACCCTTCACTGCAGTTTCTATGGGTGTGCACCGTCTGAACAAATGCTCTTACTATACATCGCACAACTTAGATTTTTACATCGTGTCACAAGAAGTCATTCTGATGTATCATGTGTCCAAATCAAGTGGGAATTTAGGTCGGCACAGGGACGTAAAAACTGAAAATGTGGAAGGTGTGTCTCTCCGCCTGCCGCCCAATGGCTGCTGGGATAGGCTCCAGCATCCCCACGAGCCCGAGAGCAGGATAAGCGGTTTGGATAATGGATGGATGGATGGATAGTGTGGCGTATGAGTCTGCCATGTTATACGGTCAAGTAATGTTAATCTATGGAACATGCATCCTTTAACTAATGCTCATATCTAAAAAAAGGATAAACTTCAGGTCCGACAGGCTCGACAGGTGCAACACTGCGTGAGCAGCGGCGAGATAGAGATCCTTGTGGCAAAAGCGCAGTTCTGTCCTCCTCACTCTAAACTCCCGCGGGAAATCTCGTGGGCGAATTTCCAAATTGCTGGGTTCCCATTTACAGATCTGCGGCTGTGTTCAAACAAGAGGGTTTCCCCCCCCCCCCCCCCCCAGCGCGCGCACAGACCGTGAGGAGATAGTCGCTGAATTTGACAAGAAGTGCATTGGGGGAAAATCACCGACTGCACCTTTAAGCGTTGTTTCTGTATTGTTTAACTGCAATGGCACTTAAATATATGTATTACCTTTCTTTTTACTGGAATATTCTGGGTTAAGTGTAGGAATATGAGCAGAGAGGGTGAAGGTTTTATTTTCTATTTTCTGTTTGAGTTACTTATTTTCAAATATGTGCCAACCAATCAGGTTTTGTCTTTGCGATGTTATTTTTTTACATTTTACCTTGAGATACTTTATTAATCCTCGTAGGGAAATCACGCTCTGCATTTAACCCACCCTAGCTGTGTAGCTAGGAGCAGTGGGCAGCCACCGTGCTGCACCCAGGAACCAACTCCACCTCGTCTTGCCATGCCTCAGTCAGGGGCACAGACAGGAGGGTTAACCCTAACATGCATGGCTTTTGGATGGTGGGGGGGGGGGGGAACCGGAGCACCTGGAGAAAACCCACCGCAGAAAGGGGGAGATCATGCAAACTCCACACAGAGGAGGACCTGGGATGACACCCCCGGGGTTCGAACCCAGGATCTTCTTGCTGTGAGGCGACAGCGCTAACCGCTGCGCCACCACGCCGCCAAGCGCACTTATGGAGCCCTTCCAGCCAAAGGATTTTAATTTTCCATCCAGGCGTTTTGGGACGGAAGGCTTTTCAAGATCCTCCAACTCAGGTTGGTTTCAATGGTGGAAATCGCTTCATTATGTGAAAGAGACGGAGAGAGCTTTGTGCGTCACATGTTGCTCTGCTGCAGTAAAGAAGCTAATTAATGAGGAGCGGACAAGAGCTGACAGCACATTTATGAAAGGAGGCTTTTCAAATTGGCGAAAGGTTGTGGAAAGATTTAGAGAGCACGAAAAATCAAGTTTTCATCTTGAGGCTCTAAACAAGATTAAACAAGATATTTACTCCTGCCGCTGTGCAGTATGTTTATATAACGTTTAGTCTCTCTGGTTGTGATTTGGACGGAATCTTGAAGGACATCCGAGGGGTTTGCAGAGTGGGGCTGTAGTATACTCGTTGCTTTAAGTTTTTGATGACTATGACCTGGTTTGGTGGTTTAACCTGGTTTAGCGTTTGTCAGCGGTTGCTGTGTCTGTCACTTGCACGGAGCCAGGTTGGTGTAGTCTGGCACTCCATCTGCTCTCTCTCTCTCTCTCTCTCTCTCTTGCTCCTCTCCCATGCATCATTTCTTCGGTTGCTCCGAAGTTTGAAGCGCTTACAAAGTAGTTAAAGTTGGCCGGTTTTCCATGTCTGCTCTTCAAAACATTAACCGTTGCCTGTTAATTCAGCAGTAGCAAGAGTTAGTTATTGAACTGACGCATGTATTGTTAATGCAGCTTTTGATCACCGAGTTAGAGACGATTTCTTTTGATTTGCACATTGCGCAAGCCTATGTCATGGATATGCCAAGTCAGGTTTCACAATTTTCAAGTCTTTTGGTGTTTATTGTGCAATTATTTAATTGTTTTGGCTTTCTGCCTCATGTGAGGTTCTTTGGGTAAAATCATTACACTTAAACTGTCCTGTCTGTTTAGTTCAGTGGGATGCAAGTACAGCATATAGTATGACATTGTACTACATACACTGTATGCCACTGACCTTCAGCACCCCCAACTCAAAATGCCTCACAGTGTCCCTGATTGCACATAAGAGCCAGATATAGATGAGAATATCATAAACAAGGGGACATGTCCATCAGAATTTCAATGTTGACAGTTGAAAACGAAAAGGTCATATGCTCTACTGCAGAAATGGTGAGTGAGACAGCTAGGAAGGTACTTGATGTGTCAACTGGACAGAGGAAGGAAGACAAAGAGACTTGGTGGTGGAATGAGGAAGTACAGGAAAGTATATGGAGGAAGAGGTTGGTGGAGAAGAATTGGGATAGTCAGAGAGAAAATGATAACGAAGAAAGTAGACAAGAGTACAAGGAGATGCAGCATAAGGCTATGAGAGGGGTGGTGAAGGCAAAGGAAAAGACGTATGGTGAGTTGTGCGAGAGGTTGGACACTAAGGAAGGAGAAAAGGACTTGTGCTCATTAGTTAGACAGAGGGACCGAGCTGGGAAGGATGTGCAGCAGGTTAGAGTGATGAAGGATAGAGATGGAAATGTGCTGACAAGCGAGGAGAGTGTGTTGAGAAGGTGGAAGGAGTACTTTGAGGGGCTAGTGAATGAAGAAAATGAGAGAAGGTTGGATGATGTAGGAGTAGTGAATCAGGAAGTGCAGTGGATTAGCAAGGATGAAGTGAGGGCAGCTATAAAGAAGATGAAGAGTGGAAAGGCGGTTGGTCCAAATGACATACCTGTTGAGGCATGGAGATTTTTAGGAGATGGCAGTGGAGTTTTTTAATTTGATTGTTTAACACAATCTTGGAAAATAAGGGGATACCTGACGAGTGGAGAAAAAGTGTACTGGTACGGATTTTCAATAATAAGGGTGATGTGCAGAGCTGTGGCAACTACAGAAGTATAAAGTTGATCAGCCACACCATGAAGATAAGGGAAAGAGTAGTGGAAGCTAGGTTAAGAGAGGTGATGATTAGTGAGCAGCAGTATGGTTTCATGCCAGGAAAGAGCACTACAGATATGGTGTTTGTTTTGAGAGTGTTGATGGAGCAGTATAGAGAAGGTCAGAAGGAGTTACATTGTGTCTTTGTGGATTTAGAGAAAGCATATGACAGGGTGCCGAGAGAGGAGGTGTGGTATTGTGTGAAGAGGTCGGGAGTGGCAGAGAAGTATGTAAGAGTGGTGCAGGATATATATGAGGGTAGTGTGACAGTGATGAGGTGTACGGTAGGAATGACACATGGGTTCAATGTGGAGGTGGGATTACATCAAGGATCGGCTCCGAGCTCTTTCTTGTTTGCAATGGTGATGGACAGGATGATGGACGAGATCAGGCAGGAGTCTCTGTGGACTATGATATTTGCGGATGATATTGTGATTTGTAATGAAGAGTAGGGAGCAGGTTGAGGAAGAGCCAGGACAGGTGGATGTATGCACTGATGAGAAAAGGGTTGATAGTCAGTAGGAGCAAGACGGGATACATATGCGTGATCGAGAGGGGGGACAACGGAATGGTGAGGATGCAAGGAGTAGAGGTGGCGAAGGTGGATGGGTTTAGGGGGGAGAAGAGTGTCGGGGTGATTTGCGACTTAAAGGTACCAGCAAGAAGAGTGAAAGGGAAGGTTTACAAGATGGTTGTGAGACCAGCTATGTTATATGGTTTGGAGACGGTGGCACTGACCAAAAGACAGAAGGGGGAGCTGGAGTTGGCAGCGTTGAAGATGCTAAGATGTTCATTGGGAGTGATGAAAATAGACAGGATTAGGAACGAGTATATTAGAGGTACAACTCAGGTTGGATGGTTAGAAGACAAAGCACGAGAGGCAGGACTGAGATGGATTGGACATGTGCGGAGGTGAGATGCTGGGTACATTGGGAGAAGGATGCTAAAGATGAAGCTGCCAGGCAAGCGGAAAAGAAGGCCAAAGAGGAGGTTATGGATGTGGTGAGGGAGGACATGCAGGCGGCTGGTATGACAGAGGGAGATGCAGAGGAAAGGAAGAGATGGAAACGGATGATCCGCTGTGGCGACCCCTAATGGGATCAACCGAAAGAAGTGGAAGAAGAAGATATGCACCTTCCTTACAAGGTGAAAGAGTTAATGGAGCCAACAAAAACATGATGAAGACATAAATACACCGTGTAACTATACAATTTAAGAAAAGTAATTGTTTCCACTTAGTAGTCTTAAATATTGAAGGGAGGTCGGTGGTAAAGCCTTCATTTCTGTTGTAGCTTTTGGTACCCCCTCCCCCCAATTTATCTGTTGTACCCCGCCCCCCCAATTTATCTGTTGTTCCCTCCTGTGCCCCCCACCTGAAAATAATCTGGATCCATCCCTACTGTAGTTACCGCTAGCCAGCGGTGTCATTCACATACTCATTTGCGTACTTTTTCTCTGACTGGAGGTTTAAAAGGTTTTATCCACAAGGGGGCGGGACAGGGACAAGCTCTGTCAGCTTCTCTTCTAACCATCTGTCAGGTATGTATTACATCACTGGGCATAAACTGATTGTTATACTGCCCCCACGGTTGATGTGGGTATTGCGCCCTGCAGATGCGTAATGGTAATTTTTGAGGAATGGAACGCTGTTAGCTGATCACCAGCTTAGTTAAAGTAGCCTACTCATTTCTCTGCAGTATTCAAAATGTGCTCATAAGTCATGAACATATATGGATAGATTTACTTGTAAGAGCTAACACTTGGGGGCGGCACAGCGGCGCTGTGGTTAGCGCGATCGCCTCACAGCAAGAACATCTTGGGTTTGAGCCCCTGGGTAGTCCAACCTTGGGTGGGTCATCCTCTGTGTGGAGTTTGCATTTTCTCCCCATGTCTGTGTGGGTTCCCTGCGACCCTGAGCAGGATAATCGGTTTGGATAATGCATATGGATGGATGCCCAAACAATCCGCTCAACAACTGCCGGCTACGTGTGACGGCCATATCGTGCATGCGTAAGCCTAATGAAAGTAGTGTTTCTGGGCCTAAAGGGGATTTCGCCCCACGTACCTACCATGTTAAACATTCTTTTTTGTAAACACTGATTCTCAAAAACCTACTAATGAGTCATACATAGTATGAGCATAGCTAGTATGAACGAAAGACACAGCCCGGCGCACACAAACGTTCAAGTGTATGTACAAATGTTATAATCTAGGGGCAATATAACGCCATTGCAGAAAACACAGGAATAAAATGCATGTGCTGTATGTGCACACAGACACAGAAAACACAAAATAAATTTGTTTAAATAAACACGCTTACAGTAATTCACCAGAAATCCACAATGTTTAGGGCGTCCGGGTAGTGTAGCGGTCTATTCCGTTGCCTACCAACACGGAGATCGCCAGTTTGAATCCCCGCGTTACCTCCGGCTTGGTTGGGTGTCCCTACATACACAATTGGCCGTGTCTGCGGTTGGGATGCTGGATGTGGGTATGCATCCTGGTCGCTGCACTAGCGCCTCCTCTGGTCAACCGGGGGGACATAGCGTGATCCTCCCACGCGCTACGTCCCCCTGGTGAAACTCCTCACTGTCAGGTGAAAAGAAGCAGCTGGCGACTCCACATGTATCGGAGGAGGCATGTGGTAGTCTGCAGCCCTCCCCGGATCGGCAGAGGGGGTGGAGGAGCAACTGGGACAGCTCGGAAGACCGGGGTAATTGGCCAAGTACAATTGGGGAGAAAAGGGGGGGGGGGATTAAAAAAAAAAAACAATGTTTGACCTGCATACAAGTTCAAATATTTCGAGGACTTTACAAAAAAAGAGTTGAATCTCGTGACCCCATCCTAAACACAGTGCTCTGTATTGTACCAATGAGTAAAGTGATCCCAGCAGTTGTTAACAAATCATGTGATACATTTTTAATGAGCAAACTTGCATAATACAGTACATCGTAGGATAGTGTCATCTTCCATATGACATGTTTATAATACTGATTAAACTCACACAATGCAAAACTCTTTATAGCTTGTGGGACTGGCAGTGGGTATCAACACACCAATACACATGTGCACGTACATAAATAATGCCTACGTGCACGCAGACACACACACACACATACACTAACAGACACACATACCAACACACACACAAAAAAAACATGCGTACAGACAGACCCACAAAGGTGGCAGCAGGCATGCACGCACATAAATATTTATGTGCATACATACATATGCACATACACACAAAAAACACTCGTATGAACGCATACACACAAACACACATGCAAACACAAACAGAATTAAATGCACGCACACGCACGCACACACAGACAAATCAACGTACACACAATACACACACAATAGCATACACAAACATTCAATCACAAACAAAATTAAATGCATGCCCCTACACAAAAATACATACATATGCAAACATACACAAATAAACACACACACACACACACACACACACACACACACACACACACACACACACACAAATGAACCTCTTGCCACGAGGACGGATAGCAGTCCAGCAAAGGGTTCTCTGCTTCCCATATTTGCCTGCTATCGTGAAATTACTTTGGGAGCAAAACTACGAGTTTAGTTTAGCGTTCCTTCCAAAAACACAGCCAGGAATAGCCAGAGAGAGTACTTCTCTGGCGCACACCCCGGGGAAACATAAACTGTCATAACACCCTGGAGTAGATCAAAGCTCTGATAAGCTGCTGCAAGGAGTAGTATCAGAAGGTGTGTGTGTGTGTGTGTGTGTGTGTGTGTGTGTGTGTGTGTGTGTGTGTGTGTGTGTGTGTGTGTGTGTGTGTGTGTGGACAGAGAGGGGACCACTTATGGGAAATCTCATGGCATCTCGCCAGCAGAGGCCAATGAAGGGGATTGGGGGAGAAGGAAGGGGAGAGAGAGAGAGAGAGCGAGAGAGAGATGGGTGGGTGGGGGTCAGTCATTATGTGTGAGGGACAGACCCTATCTGATAAGCTGAAACTGTACATAAGGAAAGGCAAAACACGGTGAAATCAAAAAATAAAAAAGGTGATGGAATAGGAAGGGATGAAGATAGAAAAAAAAGCATTTGGAAGTCTGAGAGAAAGTCAGGACATGGAGAGGGGAGGCCGTACGGGGGTATATACGACCGGGAGAGCGGGGAGCCTCACAAACCACTTACACTCCAACCAGATATCAGCCTCCCTCAGGGAGCTCCAGGATCACACATTTCACTCTGCCTCCAAATGCAACTACCCCCCAATCCAGCTCCGACTCCAAGGTCACCTCGCGGACTTAGCAATGATTCGCCTCCTCCTCTTCCTCCCTTCGTCTCCCCTTCGTTACAGTTCCTCTCTCTCTCTGCAGCCTGCCTGTCGTTTCACAGTAGCGCCGGTTAGGCTTACGGCAGCGAAGCCATGAAGCCATGACCGCTGGTAGACGAGTAGAAGGGGAAACAATTCTGATTTTCAACATTCTCTCTCTCGCTCGCTCTCTCTCTTAAAATAAATAAATAAATATATATATAGATATATACTTAGCACAAAAAGTAAGGAAATTTGTTTTTGGTAGATTATTTCTTTGTTGTAACAATGCTTCTTGGCAATAAATCTTATACCGTTGGAAAGCCTGTTTATTTGCCTTTTAAATGGCGCCACGTTTGTAAGGAACATGCATTTGTGGGATGAGCAGCGGAGCTGAGTATGTGGGTTGCGCCCATGAAAAATTTGCCAAATCTTCTCTGCCAATGCCAAACAGCTTATTTTGCTGTTGCTATTGAGTCTTGTGTTGAGCTTCTGGTACCGCAGGTGCTGACAACCAGGTGCCTGATATAAGATTTATTGCCAAGAAGCATCGTTATAACAAAGAAACAATCTACCAAACACACATTTCCTTACTTTTTGTGCTAAGTTTATATATGCACCGATACCATCTTTTCACCGCCGATACCGGTTTTGAGTGCAAGTATCAGCCGAAACTGAGGACCGAGCCGATCCAAGTCAAGTCAACTGTACCTGTATAGCCCAATATCACAAATTACAAATTTGTCTCAAGGGGCTTTACAGCAACACAACATCCTGTCCTTAGACCCTCGCATCAGATAAGCAACAAATCCCTAAAAAAAAAAAAAAAAAAATCCATTATTTTTGAACAGATTTAGACCATCTGTTTGATCTAAATCTGTTCAATGTGCAAAATAACTGAGATAGAATCAGTTACCCCCCCCCCAAAATATTAAAGAAATACAGGCTTCCATGTGTCAGAAACGCAGTAAATCGAGCCAGTTTGCTTTCATTTCCTTCTTTCTCCCCAATTGTACTTGGCCAGTTACCCCACTCTTCCGAGCCGTGCTGGTCACTGCTCCAACCCCCTCTGCCGATCCGGGGAGGGCTGCAGACTACCCCATGCCTCCTCCGATACATGTGGAGTCGCCAGCCGCTTTTCACCTGACAGTGAGGAGTTTCACCAGGGGGGACAGCGCGTGGGAGGATCACGCTATTCCCCCCAGCCCCCCTCCCCCGAACAGGCACCCCGACTGACAAGAGGAGGCGCTGGTGCAGCGACCAGGACACATACCCACATCCGGCTTCCCGCCCGCAGACACGGCCAACTGTGTCTGTAGGGACGCCCAACCAAGCCGGAGGTAACACGGGGATTCGAACCGGCGATCCCCATGTTGGTAGGCAATGGAACAGACTGCCGCATCACCCAGATGCCCCCGTTTGCTTTTATTTCTGACATGCTACTCACGGCTTTTGGTATCAGATTTTAGTCTTGGGTAAAATCTGATACTGATACTCTGTTCTAGCCTGATATCAACCTGCTATCAACACACACACACACACATATATATATTGTGGCGGACACTAGGGGCTATGCCTCTCACCCAGCAGGGCTGTGAGCTGGGGGCGTGGTTTACGTTCCCGGGGTCTCTGGTGCAAGATTGTTCCTGTTTCAGTCTGGTTTTTGGAGCTGAGGAATAAAGTTCAAACCCACCTTCGTCTCCTGTGTTTTTCCTCATCCTGCCACATTGGTGACTCCGAACTGAACATGTTTGGAGCAGAAGAAGAGTGTGAATCCACTTCGGCCACGCCGCCCCAACTCTCCCAGCCGGCAGTTCTCACCGCGGCTGTGAAGCTCCCAGAGTTCTGGCAGAGCGACCCGGTTTCGTGGTTCCAGCATGTCGAGGCGCTGTTCCACCTGCGTGGAATCTCCACGGACGACTCCAGATACTATTTGGTCGTCGCTGCGCTGGACCAGCAGTCCACATGCCGGGCCATGCAGCTGTTGCGTGCCCCCCCCCCCACAACACGGTAAATACGTCGCCCTCAAACATCTTCTGCTCCGGAGATACAGCTTATCTGCCGCAGAGAGGGCAGATAGAATCCTTTCCCTATCTGGTTTAGGTGACGGGACGGCTGTGGATCTCATGGACAATATGCTGTCGCTGCTCGGCTCGGATGAAGGTGGGTTCCTTTTCCCGCACATTCTCCTGCTCCAGCTCCCGTCTCCTGTGCGCACGGCTTTGGCTATCTCCCCGTGTCTGGCCGCTGGTGACTGCCGAGGTTTTGCTGAGGAGGCCAATCAGGTCCTGCTGGCTACCAGACGGTTCTCTGTGAAGAGTGTGGCATCGGAGCCTCTGCAGCGGGCGTCGGAGGACGTGGACCCGGCAGTGGTGGCTGGAGTGACTGCCCGGAGACGGCGCGGGAGCGGCCTCTGTTTCTTCCACCAGCGGTTCGGCGGCAAGGCGAGGCGCTGCGTCCCTCCGTGCATGTTTGAGACGGCGGGAAACTCCCGGGCCAGAGCTCAGTAGCAGCTGTGGATGTAGTGAGCTGTTCTTCACTAAGGACACGATGCCAGGAAGACGGTTTCTGGTGGACTCAGGCTCGCAAAAGAGCCTACTCCCTCCTGCTAAGACAGACAGGTCGACCGAAGGCGGCGGCCCACTGTTGAGTGCAGCTAACGGTTCGTCCATTGCGACGTTTGGCACAAGGTTGGTGACTGTTTGCTTCCGCATGCGCCATTTTGAGTGGGACTTTGTAGTGGCCTCCATTACTGTTCCTATTATCAACGTGGATTTTCTGTGTGCTAATGGTCTGCTGGTTGATGTTGCAAACCGCCGTTTAATTGATGCTGTGTCTTTCGCCACTGTTCCGTGCGAGACAGGGGGAGCCGGGCCGTTAACACACGCTAACTTTTTAGCATTAGGTGATGTTTTTCAGGGTTTGCTGGCGGATTTTCCATCGGTGACTACGCCTGCCTTTTCCATCGCGGTTACTAAACACGGTGTAGAACATTTAATTTTTGCGTGCGCGCGGCACCTCGACACAGTAAAATTGGCTACAGCTAAGGAGGAGTTCGCCATCATGGAGCGTCTGGGTATAGTGAGGCGTTCCAGCAGCCCGTGGGCCTCGCCGCTTCACATGGTGCCCAAAGCGGATGGGTCGTGACGGCCTTGCGGTGACTTTCGCCACCTGAACAACATCACCGCCAATGACCGCTATCCCATCCCACACATACAGGACTTTTCCATACGCCTGGCAGGTACCACTATTTTCTCTAAGGTGGACCTGGTGCGCGGCTATCATCAGGTTCCCGTGCGCGCAGAGGACGTGCCCAAGACCGCAGTGATCACCCCATTTGGGCTTTTTGAGTTCATGCGCATGCCTTTTGGCTTGAAGGGGGCAGCGCAAACCTTTCAGAGGCTGATGGACTCGGTGTTGCGTGACCTTGCATTTGTGTTCATTTATCTCGATGACATATTAGTGGCCAGCCCGTCAGCTGAAGAGCACCTGGCGCACCTGAAACAGGTTTTCCGTTGTCTGGATGAACACGGCCTGATAGTCAACCCGGCCAAGTGTCAGTTTGGACTGCCGGTGATTGACTTCTTGGGTCACCGCATTTCGCTGCAAGGCGCGGTCCCGTTGCCTTCTAAGGTACTGGAATTTCCCCACCCGGTCTCTGTTAAGGCATTGCAGGAATTCCTCCCTCGCGCTGCCCACCTCCTTCAGCCACTTTACGAAGCCCTGCGGCTTAAGAAGGCTAACGACCCTGTCGACTGGACTCCCGAACGGGCCCAGGCCTTTGACGAAGCTAAGTGCGCCCTGGCTAACGCTGCCCTACTCGCCCATCCCACTTCCACGGCATCCGTAGCTTTAACAACTGACGCGTCTGACCTAGCCGTGGGGGCTGTGGTTGAACAGTGTGTGGCGAATGCGTGGCAACCACTCGCATTTTTTAGCCACAAACTGCGAGATAGCGAGTGCAAGTAAAGCGTTTTTGACTGGGAGTTGCTAGCACTGCACCTTGCAACCCGTCAATTCCGCTTCCTGTGAGAGGGTCGCTCATTCACGGCTTATGTGGATCATAAACCACTGACTTTCGCCATGTCCAATGCGACTGAGCTGTGGTCTGCTCGTCAGCAGCACCACCTGGCGGCCCTCTCCGAGTTCACAACGGACATTCAGCATGTGGCCGGGAAGTCCAACCCTGTTGCTGATTGTCTGTCGCGTGTGCTTGTGTGTCCTGTGCCCCTCAGTGTGGATTTCTCCGCTATGGCTGCCGACCAGCCCAGCGAGCCGGACGTCCTTGCCCTTAGGTCAACGCGTACCAGCCTCAAGCTCGAGGATGCTGTGATGCAGGAAGGCAGTCCTACCCTCCACCGGCCGTCCCAGCCCTGTTGTTCAAGTGGCCTGGTGCCGTCGAGTTTTCGAATCGATTCACTCCCTCTCGCACCCTGGAGTTCGGGCGTCGGTGAAGTTGGTCGGTTCCAAGTTCGTCTGGCCTGGCCTCCGCAAGGACGTCAAGGGGTGGGCGGCTGCATGTGTGGCGTGCCAGCGCGCTAAGGTCCATCAGCACACTAAGTTGCCCCTTGAACCGTTTCCGATCCCGGCCAGACGTTTCGACCACGTGCATGTGGACTTGGTGGGCCCTCTACCTTCTTCACAAGGTTTTACGCACCTGCTCACAATGGTAGATCGGACAACCTCTGGCTGTCCCTCTGTCCTCCACAACATCCTCGGACGTTGCACGCGTGTTTCTTTCCTCGTGGGTCACCCGTTTCGGCACTCCGTCAGATATCACCTCAGACAGGGGCCCCCAGTTCGTTTCAGAGCTCTGGTCGGCACTTGCGCGATCCTTGGGTGTGCAGGTACACCGCACTACCTTATATCACCCTCAAGCTAACGGCTTGTGTGAACGTTTTCACCGGTCCCTCAAGGCAGCGCTGCGCTCTCGGATGGTAACTGGGTGGATCGTTTACCTTGGGTTATGCTCGGGTTGCGTTCGGCTCCTAAGGAGGACCTCGACGCTTCGCCCGCTGAGCTGGTGCTTGGTCAGCCGCTCCGCGTCCCTGGGGAATTTTTGCCTGGGAGTTCCGCTCCTCGACCCCGTCCGGCCGTTTATCCTTTTTTGTCCGACAGCACTCGGGTTCCAGGCCCCGTTCACCACTGTTTTCCGGGGTCGTTCGCGTCTGCAGAGCTCATGTCAGCTCGTTTTGTTTTTGTACGGCATGATGCTCACCGCTCGCCCCTCCAACCCCCATACGATGGCCCATTTCGGGTTCTTGAGACAGGTCCGAAGGGTTTTGTGCTGGATATGGGTGGGCGTAGTGAGTGTCACGCTTGATAGGCTTAAACAGGTGCACAGGGTGGCAGGCGAAGTTGTGTTTCTGGCCCAGGTTCCCTGTTGGGGTCACCCTCCTTCCAGTGTCTTCACGGGTTCAGCGTTCTGCTTGTCGGCCGGCATTGGACTGTGTTTCACCTACTGTTTCGGCTGAGGGACGGCGCAGCTGTTATGGCAGGCTGCTTAAGCCTCCAGTGAGAAACTGATTTTCTTTCCAGGAGTCCCTTCTGGGTGTTCGGGGGGGGGGGGCTGTGTGGTCGACACTAGGGGCTATGCCTCTCACCCAGCAGGGCTGTGAGCTGGGGGCGTGGTTTATGTTCCCGGGCTCTCTGGTGCAAGGTTGTTCCTGTTTCAGTTTGATTTTTAGAGCTGAGGAATAAAGTTCAAACTCGCCTTCGTCTCCTGTGTTTTTCCTCATCCTGCCACAATATATATATATATATATATAGTCAGTGTTCTTCTTAATGTCTCTGAATCACCACCAAAATTGTGCTGAAAGGAGACAATCCATGAATGTGAAAACTTACTTCCTGGTTTGCCAAAAGGGCTGCACTGTACAAGAAAGTGTGAATAACGCCAACACATACAGCTGTGACAAGTGGTGCTGTCGTTCGCATTTTCTTATTCAGCTGTATGTAGCATCAATATTCAAGTTTTCTTACACAATGCAGCCTTCAGCAAACCAGGAATTAAGTTTTCATACTCACAGATTGTCCACCAGTGACGTCATCAGCAGACCGGTTTAGGCGGCGTTGTCAAGACACACAGAAGACTGCTCAGTATGATGACTGCTAATGGAGTGTCATCCCTAAAACAGAGAGAGAGAGAGAGAGAGAGAGAGAGAGAGAGAGAGAGAGAGAGAGAGAGAGAGAGAGAGAGAGAGAGAGAGCGAGAGAGCGAGAATGTTTATAATTGCCATTGCTTCCCTTCAAACGCTAGCATAAATAAATGGCATGCCTTTTTTTAGCTCCCTGTAGCTTGAAAGTAGTAAATTATCACATTAGGGTCCCTGTCTCCCTCTGCCAGTAATGCAAACAGACTTGTACAACTCAGAGCCCATGTTATGACTCTAATACAGTTGTCTCCAAACATGTGCCATCACTGTGTACACCAGTTAACCTCACCCGTTAGCTCCTTCCTCTCTGCCTGGCTGGAGTAAAAACTGGCTTACACACTGTCCATAGCAAATTGTGGAATATCACTGGTGTTATATAGTCCCTGGACAGCTGACTCCCTCCATTGACCATGTCTAAAATGTTATCCAAAATAAGACAGAGACAATTAGAAAGCGAAAAATATTACTGGCTAAGAGGGCGGCTTCTCCAATTTAAATGCTACCTACTACTTAGATGAAGCTGAGTCCGCCATCTTGGCAAGTAATGTGGTATTTTTTGGTTGCGTGGAGGCCCATGCAGTACAGGATGTCTGTGAGCATGTGTGTGAACCACAAGTACTAGCTAGCACTTTGTGTGTGTGTGTTTGTGTTTTTTTCAGATACACACACAAACCCTCGATACTCTCAGCCTCTTTATGATAAGTAAATTTGTTTGGATGACAGTTCGGTCCCGCGCTGTTATGCTCCGGCTGCAGAGAATGGCAACGACAAGACATGTATATACACACACACATATATGCACACACTCACACAGGCACACATGTACACAAGCATGCACGCACACACACACTTGTATAGAAACAGCATACTTCAACTTGTGCAGCCATACATCCCCACTGCAGGCCCCACAACTGCCCCACTTTCCTGGTTCGACATCCATCAAGCTTAAGGAGAAAACCTCTTAGTTCCAGCTTTGAAACATGTTATTCTTATACTCAAGAAATGGTTGGACTGAATATGCCATCATTCACTACTGTTCAGTCCAGAAACAAGACAGAGGCATTTGCACGCATTTGCACACACGCGCACACACACGCACGCACGCACGCACACACACGCACACACGCACACACACACACATGCACACACACAATCTGTAATTTCACACTGATGTACTTACATTTCAATGCCGTGTGCACCGGGAAACGAGACGGTGACATTATCCAGAGTGTCTCGTTTTCCAGGGAATAGTCTGACACTGTCCAAAGTTGAACCTCTAGCACTGCCCCGTGATACGAAGCTGTTTTTGCAACGCGAAAGTTGAGATGAACACTGTTTTCAGCATGAAAAGTGGAAGTCTCACTTTACTGTCAGTGAAATGACTCGGGACGGCACGTCAGTATTGCGTTACAGATTACAGTGCTGGTTCTCCAGGAGGAGACACCTCCTCATTTCTGCAAGTGAGAGATGTTCGCACATCAACGTTTGATGTTGAATTCAAGCAAATCCCAAAGAATAAAAATTTCAGGACAAAAGAAACCAGATATGCATTCATTTTAAACAATGTGAATATACATACATACCTATCTATCTATCTATCTATATATCTATAACTATATATATCTATATATATCTATATATATCTCCATTATCCAAGTCACTTATCCTGCTCAGGGTCGCGGGGATGCTGGAACCTATCCCAGCAGTCATTGGGCGGCAGGCGGGGAGACACCCTGGACAGGCTGCCAGACGATCTCACACACACACACACACACACACACACACACACACACACACACCCACACACACACACACACACACACACACACACCCACACCCACACCCACACACACACACACACCTAGGGACAATTTAGTATGTCCGATTCACCTGACCTACATGTCTTTGGACTGTGGGAGGAAACCGGAGCCCCTGGAGGAAACCCACACAGACACAGGGAGAACATGCAAGCTCCACACAGAAGACGACCCAGGACGACACCCAAGGTTGGACTACCCTGAGGTTGAAACCCAGGAGTTACTTGCCTTGATGTGAGGTGACTGCGCTAACCACTGTGCCACCATCCCGCGTATATAAATATATATAGCTTTTTTTTTAAAAGAAACACTCAACGATAGGGAAAGTGCTCAACAAATAAGGAGCAAAATAATCCAGAAATTCTTTATGAGACAGTACAAGCCTGTTTCATGCCATAAGCAATCATTAGCTGTCAATAAAGCTACTCTGGAAAGGACATACCATTTACTGCCTCGTCATGCACATCACATACACAACGTCAAATGGAGAAAGGAGAGGTGTGACGTTCCAAAAATTCAAAAACACGTGATCGCTAACGGTCCAATGGGGGGGGGTATTTGTCTATAGGCATGATTTTTTTATAATTACAAAATAGCTTTGGATGGCTTTGGATAGTAACTCTTTGCTGAAGTACGATCCAAAGCCATTGATTTTGTTGCAAAACACACAGTGATATCCGAGCAAGACAAGAGACATTATACACCAGGCGAAGGACTCACTTTTGTACCAGAATGGAAACCCAAGGCAGAAAAACGGTAGTAGCAAATTTGATGTAACCATGGGTAGCTTCGACGGGGCGGAAACTTGTGAACTAGTAGGAATGTATTTGTTGTCTCAACTACAGGACCTGGACATCAGTGTTGGACTCTACAGGGATGATGGGCTAGCAGTTTGTAGCAAAACACCAAGAGAGATCGAGCAAATTAAGAAAACAATCTGCAAAATATTCTCAAACAATGGGCTAAAAATCACTATTGAAGCAAACAAAAAACAAATTGACTTTCTGGACATCTCAGTGGACCTTAGGAATGGCACATACAAGCCGTACATTAAGCCCAACAACACGCTGCAGTATGTTCATAGAGAAAGCGACCACCCACCCTCCATCTTGAAGAACATCCCAGAAAGCATTAATAGAAGACTCTCAAAATTATCATCTAATGAGTCCATCTTCAATGAAGCTGCACCCCCATACCAAGATGCATTGCAAAAGAGTGGCTACAATTTTAAGCTCAAGTACAATCCAACATTACACAGTGACTGCCAGCAAATCAGCAAACGTAGCAGGAAACAAAACATCATCTGGTACAACCCACCCTACGGTGATACCGTGGCCACAAACATCGGTAAGCAGTTTTTTGAACTTTTAGATAAGTGCTTTACCCCGGACCATCAACTGAGGAAGATATTCAGTAGGAACACCATCAAAATGAGTTACAGCTGCATGCCTAACATTCAACAAATAATATCGTCCCACAACACAAGAATCATCAACAAACCAATGACACCTTCATCACAGCCGGACACCACCAACTGCAACTGCCGTGTGAACGACTCATGCCCCCTCAAGGGCAAATGCCAGATGAAGGGAGTTATCTACCAAGCTACGCTGACAAGAGATGACAATGGCAAAATAGAGACATACGTCGGTCTAACAGAGGGAACATTCAAAAAGAGGTTTAATGTACACGTGTAGCTTTACAAACAACTGTTTAAAGAATGTAACACCTTCAAGCCGTTATATTTGGTCATTGGTTGACAGAAACAATAATTATTCAACCACCTGGAAAATCCTCTCAAAGAACTAAGTATATTCAACCAGTAGTAAAATGTGCAATATATGTCTAACTGAAAAATATTTTATCATTTGCAAACCAGAAATGTCCACACTGATTGAATAACAGGAATGAAGTAGCCAGCAGCTGCAGACATAGATATAAGCACCTATTTTGTAATTACAGATAAATCATGACAATAGACAAATACCAACACCCCCCCCCCCCCGACCGTTAGCGATCACATTTTTGAATGTCGCACCTCTCCCTTCCCCATTGGACGTTGTGCACGTGATGTGCATGACGAGGCAGTAAATGGTATGTTCTTTCCTGAGTAGCTTTATTCACCGCCGATGACTGCTTATGGCATGAAACAGGCATGTACTGTCTCATAAAGAATTTACTTGAATCACTGGATTATATATATATACACACACACACACAGAACTGGATTTCCTTATGCTGCAGTCTTTCCA
Source organism: Lampris incognitus (assembly GCF_029633865.1). Classification (NCBI taxonomy): domain Eukaryota; kingdom Metazoa; phylum Chordata; class Actinopteri; order Lampriformes; family Lampridae; genus Lampris; species Lampris incognitus. The sequence continues at coordinate 26,969,247 of NC_079230.1, forward strand.
ATGCCCTAAAACCAACGTAGTTCATCTCACCGAATGCATACAATGTGGAAAATTGTATGTAGGTAAACTGGGCTAACACTCTTGAGATGAGACTTGAAAAAAAAACATCTACATCTTGTGAAAAAATAGTCAAACTCAACCATCTTATACATACAATTTAGAATAAATACAGTACCAGAACTACAGGATTAAAACCGGATCCAAAATGGATGGGGACACAGAGTTCCATACAATAACCCCACTGGGATTAAATGAGAAATACTGACCTGTAGGGAGACCCGCCTCTTCCACACCTAACCCTAACCCAAAATTACTTCTAACGTGAAGCTGATTCGGATAAATGATAGGTCACGCCAGAGGAACCATGTCACCTGTTGATCCAACAACATCTCTCAATCGCAGAAATCAGGAGAGCCGTCAATACCAACTTTACTGTTATGCCTCATATAAAATAGCAAAAGTACAATCTCAAGGTGAGTGATGCTCCTTTAAGTGACCCCCCCACAACACACACACACACACACACACACACACACACACATACACACACGTAAAGGTCCTACAGTAAATATTCCTTGTAATACAGTACATATCAGTCCATGTCTTGGCCCTGCTCAGGCCGACTGGTCGAGGTGGGAAAACAAACAACAAAACCAGTCCAGTCTCTCTAGATGTGCATCTTTATGCTTGGTTGGGCTTTGGAATGCCATGGCAAAAAGTCCACAGGAAGTAATATATTACATTTCAAAAATGTCTTTTCTTACTGTCTCTCTTTTCATTCTTTTTCAGTCTTCAATGTAGTATTCCTCTCTTCCTTTCAGTCTCTTTTTTTCAATCTTCCTCTCTTTCCTCCAGCAATAATTGCTTTCAACCTTTATTTTTCTTTATCTCAATCTCCCTCTCAGTCTTTTCTTCCTTTCGTTCCTCCCTTTTTCTTTCGATCTTTATTTTAATCTTTTTCTTTCAGTCTTTTCAGTCCTTTTTCTAAAATTATCCCCCTTTCAACTTGAGTTTAGGTTTCAGCTGCTTGTACTGAGCAGATAAATGGAGGTCTTTGCAGGTTTTCAGGCAGTGCATGTGTGTGTGCGCGTGTGCGTGCGTGTGTGTGTGTGTGCATGAGTGTGTGCGTGTGAGGTCTGGAGTGTGTGTCAGAATGCAGGAGAGACAGAGATAGAGAGCTAGAGGGAAAGCAGTGGAGGAGGAGGAGGAGGAGGAGTGGAGGAATGAGGGAGGGCAGGGTCGTAGCTAAGGGAAAGGCTTGTTCAGTTGGTGGACAGAGTGTGTGTGTGCGTGCGCGCATGCACACGCTGCGTGTGTGTGGAAAAAGAATGCGGAGAAGTTTGGCTGATGTATTCCGAAAGCAGACGAAAAATCTGTCTCCTATTTCATCCCCTTAGGCTCTTATTTTATTTCTCTTTTAGCACTTGGCTCATAAGTGATTATTCAGTGGACACAGACTGTATCTGGTCTGGACGGCGAGGCCCTGACCCCTCCGACTCCTCATTTTTGAATTTGTAACGACGGAAAACCAATTCTGCTTCTGCAGCCGCTGCACGTGCAGGCTCCTGGCCACGGCGTTAGCTTTAAGACATACAATGCAACAAAACCAAAAAAAAAACTTTGCAAGGAGTGCTTCAACAAGTAAAAATAAACCCGGCCGTCTTTGCAGTTTTCTCTGTTTCAGCCTTAATATCGGAATTCCTGAACCCCTTTTTCCTCTTGATTGCATTAACATGCTTGATGTTTTTTTTCCCCCCTCTCTTTCTCTTCTGCTACGCTCACTCACTCCATTGCTGCTCCGCCAACATCTTTTCTCCTTAGAAGTCAGATTTTTGGGCCTTTTTCAGATAGCGCTCCGTCTCCGTGTCGCTGTTGTGTTCAAGTATTTAGCTGTTAAAGCAAGACAGGTCATCTCTCTGTCTCACTCTCTGTCTGTCTGTCTCTTTCTAACTCGGCCTCATTATCTCCCCGGGCTTCATTAAAAGCCCGATCTCAGAAAAGCAGCTTTTCACCTCTCCCTTCTCCGTTCTGGACTCCATGCCTGCCTCCCCCTCTCTCCCTTTCAGTTGATTGCTCGTTTTTTATTTGATGGATCAAAGCACCGCCACCTCCTTCCACTTTTTCGGCTCCCCTTCTCCCCTCCTCCCTCCACTACTCCAACACACGCTTCACTTCTAATGTTCCCTCGCTTCTCTCTGCTCAGCTCAGATCACGTTTTCTCCGTCTCCCACTCTCTCTCTCCCTCTCTCCAGCAGTGTCTGTGCTTTTTTTTCCCCCCTCTTAAAGCACCGTGTCCTTTGGTCCCACTTTCGCCTTCCACCTCCTCCTCATACATTCACGTTTTCCTACAAATGTCGTCACCTCTCTTCCATCTTCAGTCTCCATTTTGTTTTGTTATTTTTAATATGAGGACATTGTACTCTCTTCTCTCCACCTCTGTAGGTTATTGGTCACTGCCTCCATCCAGCCATCCATTCATCCATCTCTCTCCTCAGTGTTTCTTTGGCCGGCCATTGCGCGGCAGGTTCTCCACCGTGTTGCTGAGGCGGTACTTGACAATGATGCTGTGCACGGTGGATTTAGGCATCCTCAGCTCCTGCCCGATAGACCCCTCCGACTTGCCGTCCTTCCACAGGTCCACCACTCGCTGCCTCTGCATCACATCGTGCTCCTTGGTCTTCTGGAAAGCACCGGTGGCGGCGGCGGCGGCGTACCCTCCGGCGGCTCCCCCAGCAGCCCCAGCAGCAGCAGCAGCCTCTGTGGGGGGCAGATAAGTGGCAGACTGTAGTGGAGACTCGGGGAGGGAGGAGGATAATGTGATATTTTACTCCCCTGTAGGGGGACATTGTCTCTTTTTTCGCTTGAACCCGCTGACCCCCCCCCGAACCACCACCACCATCTCTCTGCAGGAAGGTCAAAGGACACACCAGCAGGGCAGATACTCGCTGAAACATGGGTGGTCGAACTCGGGTATTCCCGTCGAAGGGCGGTCTCCCTACTCGCTTACGCCACCCCGGCATTAAAGGTGTGGGGAGAGTCTATAGAGTAACACGTCCTTGGTGAAGAGTCTCCATCTATGTAGCCATCTACATGTGGAGAGGTTTTCCTGGAGGTGTCATGGTGGTAATGGTGACACATCAGAAGCAGGTTTCCCACAAGGCAATTCAGGATAGTAAGCCAGTACTGAGGTATCACCTCTGGGTACGGTTCAAATCTGTCAAATCTGCACACTCAGATGGCACAGGAAAAAAAATTCTCAGTATGAGTTTTGCATGGCTCATTACATTTTCTGTGAATTTCAAAGTGTGCAGCTATAGTAGCATTTCTGTGGCAAGAAAGTATCACGGAGGACATGAGTATTTTTGGACATGTTTTGTGTACTCAGAGTTGGGGTGAGATGGGAGCTTGTCTCAGGAGAGGGCTATTGATGGAGGGAGGCTAGGAGGTCACAAAATTGCAAGATTGTGTTGTTTTAACTCTGTCCATTTCTCTCTCTCTCTCTCTCTCTCTCTCTCTCTCTCTCTCTCTCTCTCTCTCTCTCTCTTTTCATTCTCTTTAGAGAACTCTAAAATGGTCAGGAACCGCTGCAACCCTAATCAGGACCACAAAATGTGGCCCCATTCTCTGAATACTTGCACCCCGCCGGAGTTCAGGTTTTTGTTTGACTCGGTTCAGACTGCTGTCGGCGGCGCGGCGCTCAGGCCCCCGCGACACCCACGGAGCAAGGCAGCCATTTCTGAATGCTAACAAATGCTCTGCAAAGCCCTCGGCCGGTTCACAAGTCGCAACACAACGTTTACACAACCAAGCTCCTCTGCGGTTTCCGTCCCTCTCAAAATACCTTGGTACAAAGTCCTCTGGTCCGAATGTTTTCTTGGCACGGCCAGACACAGACGGGCTCAGCATAATGACATTTTCAGAGGAAGGCCTCAGCTCCCTAAAATGCAATGCCTTTGACAGATGTTTCAGTCTACAATTACATAAATCAAGATGTACCGAGTACGAGGCAGACGCGGGACGAACGGAGAGAGAGCTGGGTGTTGTGGGGTATGGCGGGGGGCGGGGGCGGGGGGCAATACCAGCTGGGAATATCAGGTTTTAACTGTTATCTCTGCCTCATCTCTGCTATCTAAACGTCTCCTAACACGAACACACATGCCGAGTAGGGAGGGTGTCTGGTGAGCATATGCCATTACCGAACTAATTATGAGAAAATAAATTCACCAACTTCCAGCGCTCCGACGGACTGCACACTATAGTGGCCGCAGAACCGGTCCAAAACAGAAAGACGGAGATTTTTTGATAAATTTCTGATTAAATAAAACACTTAGCTTAATCAGTGATAGGGCCTCACAATGGGAAAATAAACACGCTGAAGGAAAAAAAAAAAGTGAGAAATTCTCCGGAGACATTTTTGATAGAGCTCCAGACTGTAGATTTACTGTTGCACAATGTGTCATTATTGCAGAGTAGAGTTTCGAGGTTTTGAGGTTAGACATGTTAAGAGATGAAAATGCCTTAATATAGACATATGGTTCATTTTATGTTTGATTTGGGGAATGTCTATTTCAGGTGTCTTTCTGGCAGCCACATCAGAAAGTCTGCCACAGATGGTTTTTTCAGATATCAACTCCTTTCTGGATCATCGGGGTTTCACAACCCGGGGCTGAAGCATTAAAAAAAAGAAAAAAAAAGAGAGGTCTAATAATTTCTATGCTAAGTGCTACTTAGCACAGAATACAGCATAGCATACTTTTTATAAGGTAGCAGGTAGGGTTATGTTGTGCCTATAGGAGGGATTAAAATTTAATTTAGAGGGTTAAGAAAACACCGTTCTCAGGATCAGTACAGTAATTCTGTCCTGCTGCCAGAGTTTTTTTCTCACAAGCAGTATCTCGACCGTAACACTGAAATATTAACAAAACATCTCCTTTATTCTCAGAGTCAGCACTCCTTTTGATAAACCCAAACAACCATTTATTTCCTCGCTGAACGTATTCCAGAAACGCTCGCAGCAAAATGACCATATAAAGAAGGAATTCCACAGGGGGGGATATCTTTTAAAATGGGAACCAAATCAAGGATAGGTTTTGTCCACCATCGGGCGCAAGTTGCCAAAGAATTCAGGTCCAGACTCTCCCGATAGCGTCAACTTGCCACACTCGATGAAAATCAAACCGAGTGATCTGCTCTCCGCCGGGTTTAACAACACAACTGCAACGCTTGTTGACCTACAGACTAACATTTATATTTGTCTAGCTTAGCGAGAAAAAAAAACAACACAAAAATTAGTAAGATATATAATGTCCATTAGAACCTGTGGCACAATCTCAAATATTTTCCATTCTGGACAGTCAAAATTCTCTGAAAGCAATGAACTACATACACTCACACACAAAAAAACCCACACACAGACAGACTGACACGCACACACACACACACACACACACACACACACACACACAGAGCAACATGCCAAAATAGTGCAGCTGGCAGAGGACAGAAAATAATAGGAAACTTCTGGCCACTCTGGCAGCCGTGCTTTCAATGCAGACATGTCACTGTGAATAGCTGCCGTGCACACTGACCTGATATGAAAGATCCGGGGGGCATCTGACTGTAGTTGGCCCCTCCCATGTGGAGGGCACTGGGCGGGGCCGGGGTAAAAGGGGCGCCGTAGTTCTGAGGGGTGGCATAGGGTCCTGGAGGAATGGGCTGCACAAAGCAAGAGAATTAAAAAGTTTTGTCCTTTTTTTTTTTTGTCTTTTTGAATACCAATCATAAGATCTGCATGATCATTTAGCGGTGCTCATGTGAAATATGATCCTTCACATATTGAGAATAAAACAAACCAGCGTTCGCCAGTGAAAAAAATAGCAACACACAAAGTGAGCTGAGCGACGGCGGAGTACCGATGCAGGTGCAGATGGCTGACAAGATAATGGGAAAGTCTTTCCTTTTGGCCGGATTCCATCCATTATTTTTCCACTCTCTGCAGCCAGCCAGCTTGGCAGGTTTGAGCTTGAGTGTGTGTGTGTGTGTGTGTGTGTGTGTGTGTGTGTGTGTGTGTGTGTGTGTGTGTGTGCGCGTGTGTGTGTGTGTGTGGCGTGTTTAAAGCAGACTGCCTACCAGGGGGGTGTGCGTCTCAGTGCCCTTGCTGGCTAGCCGGCTGAGGATGCTCCTCTCAGACATCTGGAGGCGGGCGGCGATGGGCGGGACTCTGGACAGAGTGGCCGGTAGCCTGGTCACGTCCGCCTTCATGTCACTCAGCAGCTCCTCCAGCTGGTTCAACACTGCCGTTACAACAACAAACAACAAAGAAAAAAAAAAACTCCTCTTCGTTTTGTTAGCCTTTACCGGACAATACATCCTTTTACCTTTTGCTCCCTTCACTGGTGGGAAGGGTGTTGACCTGGTTGCGAGAGGTATTTTTTATGAAAGGAGTTCTGGTCTGAGCCCCGGTTGTCTTTTTTAAAGTTTATTTTCAGATTGGAGCACACATGCCTCTCTATTGGCAGGAATCAACAGTCAACTGCCAATGCTGGCTGCCCTCGGGGCCTTTAGTTTCACAATGAAACGTTCATCTAAATTCTCACATAACATAAATAAACACAGAAAAGACCGAAATAAGATTTTTCCATTTGGGGACAAACCTCCTGCTCATTATTTTCAAGAGGTCATTTGCCTTATTGACAGTGCCAGCATGGGAGGAAAAGCCAGATGGGTAGCGGTAACAGCAGTTTGCATCTCGTCTCTGACTTGGATCTGATTTGGTATTTTTCTAAATCAAACCCCCATGACAAAATGTCTCTAACATTGTGATTGGGGCACGGGGTAAAAAAAATGGGGGATATTTGAAGGGTAGTTTGACAGGTACAATCCTAGGCTCTTTGGTTTTGGGGCTCAGTCAAATAATTATTGAATTGTTCAACAAATGAAATCGTTTATGCAACTCATTATCCAACCATTCTGAACGGCAAAGTCATTCATATTTCTTTTGAGTGGCTGAAGTCCAGCGTGAGGCCAGGAGCTGTCCGTCACAGAGAGGGGGTGGGATTATAAACAGGAAGTCTTTGAAACAAAGAGTCAAATGAATGCGGATAATAGTTTTAGATGGTTCATAGTGGTCGACACGAAGGCGGCGGCAGAGGAAATAGTCGTGCGAGGAATGCACACAACAGAATTGGATGACCGCTTGAAACCACGCCCACTTTCACACCTCAGAACAGCAGGCCAATCGCAGCAGAAAGTGGGTGTAGACTTTGGAACGTTGGTTCGGGAAAGCTAAGAGGAAAACTTCGGACGCAGACTGCCCTGATCCAGACGTCTGAAAGGAGCTCTTCTGACATTATCCATTGTTTTGAACACGCACATGATTTGAAGCACGCAGTGGCGCAAAAAGGTTTTCTTTTCATAAACTCTGATCGGTCTCAAACCCACAAGCTTCGGGTGACCTCTCTTGGGGGTCGTCTAGAAGTCCAATCGACCGTCCACTGCATCATAGAGCCCTCACACCTACCTACACACTGCTGATTGTGTTGAGGCCAGATGTAATCTTAAGTACACACAGAGCAGACTGTCTGACCAGCAGGTTGACCAGCCGTCCTGCAGGAACTTGGGTTTTTTGCACGGCATTTTCGCCCTTTGTTCCATGTCCCACATACTGAGATGGTGTCCCGCACTTTGAGGCAAAAATTACATTCTGTTGCCTACCAACACGGGGATCGCTGGTTCGAATCCCTGTGTTACCTCCGCCTTGGTCGGGCGCCCCTACAGACACAATTGGCTGTGTCTGCGGGTGGGAAGCCGGATGTGGGTATGTGTCCTGGTCGCTGCACTAGCGCCTCCTCTGGTTAGCTGGTCAGCCGCCTGTTCAGGGGGGAGCGGGAACTGGGGGGAATAGCATGATCCTCCCACATGCTGCATCCCCCTGGCGAAACTCCTCACTGTCAGGTGAAAAGAAGCAGCTGGCGACTCTACATGTATCAGAGGAGGCATGTGGTAGTCTGCAGCCCTCCCCGGATCGGCAGAGGGGGTGGAGCGGTGACCGGGACGGCTCGGAAGAGTGGGGTAATTGACTGAATACAATTGGGGAGAAAAAAAATATCTAAATAAATAAATCTTATGGTTTATTCTGCATTCAGACTGTTTGTATATGTTTTGACTGATTCACAGTCTTTATTCGTGTTGGGAAACACGGCTCCTCAATTTCCAGGCTTCATTCATGCTGAAATGAGGACTAGGATTGTTATCTATTAAAAGTGACAAGGATTTACTCGCCCATCGACTTCATCACTTCGTGTTATGCTTTACTATCACTCTTCATTCTACTCAATTAAAACACAGACTGATGACTAGACGCCCTTTCTAAATAGTAAATGTGTCATTATATTTCATGTTTAGGAATAGCAGGGATTCGGTTCTTCAAGTTTTTCCATTGCCAAGTTTTAACCGACAAACCCAAGCGGCTCCCTTTTAATTCTACAGAGAAACGACTGCTCTGCCTCTTTTTTTCTCTCTCTTCCTCTTCTCAGTTCTTTAGTTTGTTCCTCTTCAAACCCCTGCAGGAGATTAGCGTCTAATTACAGCGTATAGTATTTCATCTCAAATGCTTGATGCTCTCATTCCCAGCGACTTGAGGTGAATGAACGAGGTAGGCATCAACAGTTACAGGGCCGCATCGGTCGCATTTCCAGGGGACTTGAACCCGGGACCCCCCACCCACCCACCGCCGCCATCCACAGTTATAGGACCATCTCCCAAATGTAAACCTAACACTATCTGGTGGACGTTATTATCCAGCAGTCCTTAAGGGAAGTGAGCATATAATTTTAGATGGGTGCACCCCCCCTCTTTAGATGGGGTGCGGGTGCTCCCCCCTCCCCCTCCCTGGAGGGAATTAACCCACTCATCTTTGGTGGTATTAACGCGACGGTCTACCTGCAGACAAAGACAGTTGACACAGAGTCGAACAGGAGGGTACTGGGTGCGTTATGCGTTTGTCAGAGAGCGATATAAACATGGACAGACATGCCAGGCAGCAAGTGAGGAAATGTTTGGAGTGTAAGCTTATCTTTGTGGCTTTCTGAAAAGTCAGCTCCTGGCACAGCGATTTGGGCCCCGATGCAGGAAAAGGCTTACTCAACACAACAACATCAGAGAGGTGTGTTATGATCTGTATCTCTCTCTTTCACACACACACACACACACACACACACACACACACACACACACACACACACACACTCTGTCGATCCATCATTGTCTGTTTTTATCCAGCGCTCTCTCTCTCTCACTCTCTCTTTGCTTTAACATGTCTGTCTCTGTCTTATTTCATCTCTCTGCACCTCTCTTTGTTCCTCTCTCTCTCTCTCTCTCTCTTTACATACACAATAGACACTAACACAAATGCACAGCATGCAACACAGATGACATCCGGATGTGTTCATACAAAATGTCAACTCAATGCCCCCCAAACACTTCAAGAGCACACATGCACGCATACACACACGTACACACACAAAAATCCCACATGAGAATTTCCCCCTATCACCACCACCAAAATTCGAGCCCCAAACCCCCCCCTTACCCTTGTGCAGGACGGCATTGGCTGGCTTGTTGCCGGCCAGCGACTCTTTGCTGAGGTGCTGGTGCGACTCGGCCAGGCACTCCACCTCGGCGAAATGGGCGTTGAGCGCCATGGCCGGGTGGCTGGGGTCCTGGGTCATGTTCAGGTAGGCCGCTCGCCTTAACTGCTCCTCAATCACCAATGCCTGCTCCAACAGCTGCATCGCCGGGTGATGTGTGTGTGTGTGTGTGTGTGTGTGTGTAGTCATGATGGAGGACAGAAAATGGAGAGAGAAAGTCAGTAGGGAGAGACAGGACAGCACCAAGAATAGTTTGTTTACATATGTATGCTGCACTCAGAGAGAGAGCAAAAGAGAGAGAGAGAGAGAGAGAGAAACAGACAGACAGAGAGACAGACAGAGACAGACAGAGACAGACAGACAGAGAGAAAGACAGACATCCTTCCTGTAGGCTTTATTTTATCTTCCTCCATCTATCCTTTGTATCATTCCTCCCCCTGCCTTGTGTTTGAGAAGGGCTCTCCTCTTAAATACGACTAATGCATCAATGTCTTGCTTGGCACAAGAACAGAAATATGAGCATGTCAGGCCAGCACAGGGATTCAATTGTACATTTATTCAACTGTGTGAATGTGTACATCTATGTACGTGCCCGTCTATGTGTGGAAAGGTGTAATCAAAAAGGTTATTTATATTCTATTCCATATGAAAACAGCATTCTTGCGTTCCTCGGGCTGTTCATCGAATGCCTTTTTGGATGTTTGTGTGTCTGAACTGAGCCATGTTCTGCTGGGTGCCGCTGACAAATTTGCTTAAATTTTAGCAAGCGAGATGACAACTGAGAGAGAAAGCGAGAGAAGGAGGTAAATGAGGATGTTGAGGGCAGGATCTGAAACATGTGAGCCAGTCAAAAACAGGATGAGTGCCATTTCAGAAATGCAGCAGTCAGCAATACCATCCAGCCAATATCTGTGTCTAGGGGCAGCTGTCATCCAACCATCAAACAAGTCAGGTGATCCTCGACGCTGTGAAAAAAAGGATTTGCACCCTAATCCCTTTTATTCTGCATAGGACAGCGTAAAGGATGAATAAGACCCCGTTTTTTTTTACAACCTGGATCTTATTTTCATAGTTTTTGCCATTGCTGATATCAGCATGACATCATTTTACTCACCGGCTATATTTTGGAGATTTTGGACACGGGAGTATTGCTGGACTCAGCTTTACAATGGTGTCTCATGGGGCAACTGAACACGATTTTCAGATATGTTTCAACAAATCTAATCTAACCCAATTATCTTGACCAACTCAGAAGCCACACTGACAATATTTTCTTTTTCCTTTTTTGGAAAGAGCTACATTACAAAAATATGCCTCCTCCCCCAACCTCCGTAGGGTCATACGTTGCTTTTATTGGGCAATTTGATTATTAGTGTTACACCTGGAAATGTGAATTATGCATCAACTATCAGACAGGGAGAATTCTCATGCAGCAGGGCCATCAGACATTGGGAGTTACAGATCATTCACTGAAATCAATACTCAGCGTGGAACATTTGTGAAACAACAAGAACTGTTATTCCCCCAAGAACTGTAATGTTCTCCATCGCACCAGACTCTATATAAGGATTTAGCTCACGGGGCGTCTGGGTGGCGTAGCGGTCTATTCCGTTGCCTACCAACACGGGGATCGCCGGTTTGAATCCCCATATTACTCCAGCTTGGTCGGGTGTCCCTACAGACACAATTGGCCGTATCTGCGGGTGGGAAGCTGGATGTGGGTATGTGTCTTGGTCGCTGCACTAGCGCCTCCTCTGGTCGGCCAGGGCGCCTGTTCGGGGGGGGGAATAGTGTGATCCTCCCCCGCGCTACGTTCCCTTGGTGAAACTCCTCACTGTCAGGTGAAAAGAAACAGCTGGCGACTCCACATGTATCAGAGGAGACATGTGGTAGTCTTCAGCCCTCCCCGACACGGCAGAGGGGGTGGAGCAGCGACTGGGACGGCTCAGAAGAGTGGGGTAATTGGCCAGATACAACTGGGGGAAAGGGGGGGGGGATTTATCTCATTCAATTGGAGTTGATGACCTGTGGAGGGCAACAATTTGGCTTTGATGCATCTAGTCTACTGCAAAATCATCATCAGAAGAACAAGAACGTTACTGCTGCAAGTGTCTCAAATATTTGGTTAAAAAGCATTACAAAACACAAAATTGGAGACTTAAAGGGGCGCAATATAGTCATCACTGAGCCGCGGACTGAGTACCACCGATCTAAACCATGTATTTGGAGGTGAAAACGAAATAGAAAATTATAATTAATTACCCAAATGGGCAGCCTATACTTTAACATAGGTAGCAAAATAGAGAAGTAGCAGAATCTGCATGAAGGTGAAGCTACAAAAATAAGATGCAGGTATTAAAACTTGAGAGCATCATTCAGCACCCATCTATAAGTCAGGTTGAAGTGGTGGTTTTACCTTAAAACGCCGGGCCAGGAATTTATTCTTCATCTCCAGGAAGTTGCCCTTGTTCGCCTGCGACTTAAAAGGCTCGTTGACGATGGCAAACTGGGGGTCGTTCTGGATGTCCTGCCACCGTGCGTACCCATGCCTGCCAAAGGTCAAGGGTCACACAGCAATATAGCATAGAAGCTGCACAGAGAGTGCACAGTTATTTGTTTAAACAGTTTCTGGATGGTTTTTTTTTTTTTGGTTTTTTTTTCACAATAAAAAAAAAGCTATGTGAACTTGACAACAAGCTAAACAAATATATTTCAGTTGCATCCTGAATTTAGACCAGATTCAGGCAAATTACCTAAAATTAGTCCAGATTGGTACAAATTACTTTAGCAAGGTAACACCTTTTGAAATATGGGGAAAATATATAAATATGAGTAGTATTTCATGCACCTCTGAAGGCTGTCTGAATGCCTCGTACAATGATTCAGATACACCCTTAGTAGGACAAGTATTTGAAACTAAATTCTAATTTAGGTTATTCCAAAATATGTTGAAAAAGTCTGACTACAGCATCTTTTTCACATTTTAGTGGAATGTGGAGTCAGACAGCTCCCAAAAGAAGAGTAGTAGTTTTCTATGACTGTGACGGCTCAAGCTGCATTGGGACAAAGTTTTACATTTCATTTACCTAAACAGAGCAAACCTCAAGCACAAGTCTGCAAAAGTGACTTTCTAGGCAGCATGACATGACACGGCCCTAATTCAAATTCTAGACAGACCAACCTGCCGTCTCAGCTAAATACTACTATTCGACTATAAAGCCCTCCAGTTGCTAAAGTTGACTGTTTACTGAGGTCTAGCTGACTTATTGACTTTATTACACCAGGCCTCAACCACTGATGGGAAAACAAACAGCCTGGGGTCATTGCCTGGCCAACAGCCGTCAAGGATACAGCACGATTCCCGCCAGCAGCCAGAAGTCGTGTCGGCGGTGCCAGATCTCGTTCATCTTTCCAGAAGAGATGGCGGCCCTCTCCTCGTTTTGCCAGAGAGTGTGGAGCTCTGTGGGCCGAGGCCAAGACACGGTGAGCTACTGTTAGCATAACAAGCGTGAGACCTAGCTTCAGAATGCGCTAGCTCAACTAACACCGACTAATATCAACTTCCTCATCTCAAAACGAGGTTTGCAGAACATGAATTGATTTCATTTTTCAAAGTGGAGCTGATAATTTTCCATGGAAAAGGATAAAAGTTCACAACACAGTTCCCATTAATTCTTTTGGTCACAATTTTTGCACTTATGTGTCAGCCTTTGTATGTCAGATTAGACAAAATATTTAGCTTTTGTGTTACATGACACTCAGATGCAATGTCTTTATCATTTCTGTCGGGTATAAAAGTAACCGAAACATAATTCAAAACAACTTCTCACTGGTATGAGCAATTTATGATACAGTGTTGCAACTAAATTACAGTTAAAAAATACAGAATATTTTGTAAAGCAGGGACTTCTGAATATTATGTGTTTGAGGTTTGGAGTCAATAGATTTTCAACTAAATCAACAGAGGAAGTATATTTTCATCAAAAGGAAAAGAAGGGCAAATCTTTTGATACGACATGAATCATTTATCCAGTTTTGAACGATATTCGCCCACTTGGAAAAGACAGATTCAGTTTAGTAAGTAGGAAAACAACACAAAATGAGAAAAGTTCAAGACGGAGAGCTAGAGTCAAGCTAGAAAAAGCAAAAAAAAAAGAAGTCAAGACTAAATCATAATTCTACCAAGAAGACAGGATTCAAGTTCAAATTCTGTTTTAGCAAAACATTCCATCTGAAATTGACAATATTCATTCAACACGGACGATATTTCTCAATAACTGGACAATATTCAAGTTGAAGTTCTGTGTTTTGTAAAACATTAGACCGGGGTTTTGGACCACTGCTAATCCAGTTCCTGGTTTAGTGTTTGAGAAAACAACTTCTTCATGGAAGTCTTGTGATTCTGATGCAGCCAGTTGAACACGACCTAAACTTTAAACACTTGAAATGCACCTTTTCAAATCTGTTCACATCTCTAATCCTGTCTTTTAATCTTAACTTGCTTTTTTACCATATTCTATTTGTAAAGTGTCCGAGTTTCTTGAAAAGTGCTTCTTAATAAGATGTATTTTTTCGTTATCATTATTTTTATTATTTTTTTGGATTTTCCCCCTTTTCCGCCCCAGTTGTATCCAGACAATTACCCCACTCTTCCGAGCTGTCCTGGTCACTGCTCCAGCCCCTATGCCGATCCGGGGAGGGCTGCAGACTACCACATGCCTCCTCTGATACATGTGGAATCACCAGCTGCTTCTTTTCACTTGACAGTGAGGAGTTTCACCAGGGGGACGTAGCACGTGGGAGGATCACGCTATTCCCCCCCTCCCCCTGAACAGGTGCCCTGACAGACCAGAGGAAGCGCTAGTGCAGCGACCAGGACAAATACCCACATCTGGCTTCCCACCCGCAGACATGGCCATTTGTGTCCGTAGGGACGCCCGACCAAACCGGAGGTAACACAGGGATTCGAACCAATGATCCCCGTGTTGGTATCGTTATCATTATCAACATGGAAACTTAAAAGTGCATATAAATATCAAATCTCAAAGAGACTGGAAAGACTTCCTACACATTTCTCATTTCTGTATGGACAGGAAACGGGTTGGCTCACCGGTAAAGCCGCCGTCAGCGATGTTGAACATGAAGCGTGGTCGCTCACCGGGAGGTCTCCCGTTGCCCTTGGCTGCCTCCTCCTTGGCTACTTTGACCTCTTTTCCGACATCTTTCTCACCTTTGACCTCCTCTGTGGTCAGAAAAGACACACAAACATATCACTAGACCAAAAATGGGAAATACTCCTGTTTTCCCCGCAGGAGTTCAACATGAAATGGAGAGAACAATAAGTTAAATCTTACCCTTCTTCACGTCGGTCATCTCTGTCCTCTCCTTCGCGTCAGTTGCTTCGGTCAGGGCAGGCGTTGACTCTCTTTTTTCCTTTTCTTTCTCTTCTCCCACCTTCTCTCCATCTGCAAAGAGAGACACATTCAACGATTACTCAAATTATCAGCGGACACCTGCATTTCTTCATATCACAGTTTCCTCTGTTTGTCAATGTTGCGGACTCGAGTCACATGACTTGGACTCAAGTCAGACTCAAGTCACATATTTGATGACTTTAGACTTGACGAAACTGAGAAAGTCAAGTCAGTTTTATTTGGATAGCCACCCACCTGGGTGATGCACGGCAGCCATTTTGCACCAGTACGCTCGCCACACATCAGCTTGAGGTGGAGAGGGAGGAATCATTGAGCCAATTACATGACATTACATCTAAACAAGCATCTAAGAGCAAAACCAGTGTTACAGTAAAAGCGCAAGAAAGAGATTTTTTTTTTAAAAGATTGAATACAATAAGTGCTAAGAGCAAGTAACAGGGTAGTAGTTCTTGAAGAGGTGAGTTTTCAACCTGCACCGAAAGATTCCACCACTGTGGGGCCAGGACAGAAAAGAGCCATGACTGGGTCGATCAGCAGCAGGGGCCTCTGAGCGATGTGGCAACCAGGCATCCTGAGGCAGCAGAGCGAAGTGGTCGGGCGGGGATGTAGGGCTTGACCATGGCCTGGAGACAGGAAGGAGCTGTTCCTTTCACTGCCCTGTAGGCTAGCACCAGAGTCTTAAACTGGATGCGAGCAGCTACTGGGAGCCAGTGTAGGGACATGAGAAGGGGAGTTGTGTGGGAGAACTTAGGGCAGTTGAACACCAGACAAGCTGCAGCTTTCTGAACAAGCTCCAGGGGTCTGATGGCCAACGCCGGGGCGCCAGCAAGGAGGGAGTTGCCATAGTCCAGCCGAGAGATGACCAGAGTCTGGATGAGCAGCTGTGCCATCTCGTTGGTGAGGAATGGGCGAATCCTCTTGATGTTATAGAGGAGAAATCTGCAGGAGCGAGCAACCGCTGCAACGTTTGCAGCAAATGACAGTTGGTCATCCAGGATCACACCCAGATTCTTCGCAGTCCGAGTTGGCGTCACCACGGTGTTGTCAATGGTGATGGTCAGGTCTCGGTGCGGGCGACCTTTCCCCGAGAGGAACATCGGCTCTTTTACATGGGGGGGGGGGGTAATTAGGTGGGCAGATGAAGAGAGCCAGGTTGAGAATTTTGACAGGACACCGAGGGACCCCCTACTCTTTGTGATGAGTGCCATGGGATCTTTGGTGACCGCAGTGAGTCAGGACCTCAGTTTAACGTCTCACCCGAAGGATGGCATCTCCTACAGCACAGTGTCCCCAACACTGCACTGGGGCATTGGGGTTTGATATTTGTTGTTTTTATTAGGACCACAGGGAAGACTGCCCCCTATTGGCCCAACAACACCACTTCCGGAAGCAACTTTTCCCAATAGGTCTCCCATCCAAGTACTGGCCAAGCCCATACCTGCTGGCTTCCGTCATTTGGCAGAGCCAGGGTACATGTTGGTATGGCTGCCGGCAACTTTAAAAACAAAGTTGAAAAAAAAGAGAAAAGGACTTTGACTTTAACATTGGTGACTCATGACTTGGACTTGAGTCTTTTGACTTGAAAGACTTGATACCTTCTCCAAGCCCAAAGATAAAATGCTTTTAAAAACTGTGCAGCTAATAAACTCTTCATTTCCAAAATTACAGCTCCACTTTGAATAAATAAGTAATAAATTTAGTATATTAACTATCACTCTGTTGTTAAAATTCTGAAATTGCATTAAATTTGATGAAAAGAGCATAATGACCTGTTTAGGACTCGAAACTCGACGTTTAGCACTTGGGACTTGGTCCCATCGCTGCTGTTTGTGAATATTAATTTTGACAAATTGATGGGTGAGCGTTTATATCTGTACCTGTCCTGTGTTTGTTCTGATCAGCTGAGAAAAATCAATACTGATTGATGATGATAGTAAACTGACTGGCTACCAGTAAGACTTTGGGGGAATCTGCTGCCAATCAAAGTGAATCAATTTAAAATGTGAAGTGACTAAAGTGTAGTTTTTTATTTTTAGGTTAATGATATGGATTTTATTCTTTCTCCATTCAACATGGATATATCCATGTGTATATTATGTATACCATTTTTGAAAAGCGCTTATTTAATATCAATATTTTAATGGGTTACCGTGTTAATCTACTTCCTGGTTGAAAAGTACAACAAAAAGACTCCATGATGAAGCTCATTCAGCTGAGCAGCAGTCCACATCATGTATGTACGTCACCTGTTTTCTCGTCTTTAACCTGAGGAGTTTGTTTTGTCGTTTGTTTAGTTTCTTCTTGGCCCTCCTCCGGTACTTTCTTCTCCTCCGCTGTGATGGCCAGCGCGTCGGGTGATTCTCTTCTCTCGTCGTCTTTCAGCTCGCTCTCCTGCCGGTTTTCAGGTTTTTGAGCCGAGGACCCGTCTTGCAACGTCTCTTTTGTGACGGCGGATGTCTTGGAAAGATAACAGCAGGTTCAATGAGTGAATCTTTTATTTTTTATCGACATGGGAGTTTTCTAATATAAGATAAATACAACAATATAAAAAAGCTTATTTTTGAAAATGTAAATAAAAAATGCTAACTGATCATGTTGATAATTTGCTTTTTAGAAGTTTCCACCTTTTGAACTAAACTCCTGCAGGAAAGAGTCTTTTGAGAATTATTATTCACCTCCTCAGGGTCTTTACTCTTGTTGGTCCCCTCCTCTTTCCCATCATCCCTCTCTTTCTCCTCCTTCTCCGACGTGGCCTCTCCTTCTTCCTTCTCCTTCTCCTCCTCTCCCTCTTTTCCATTCTTTTCCAGCTTCTCTGCTGGAGCAGGGGTTGCTGCACACACACACACACACACACACACACACACACACACACACACACACACACAAACAGACGTACAAAATAAACAAAGGAAACAAACACATGAATACACAAAGAAAAAAACACAGACACACAAACACCGCACAAACAAAAGAAACACACACACACACCATGAACACACACATACGCTCACAAACACAAAAGAAATATACATATACACAGTACGAATATACACACGCACACACACACACACACACACACACACACAAAATAAACAAAGGAAACAAGCATAAATACACAAAAAGAAACACACACACACAAACAAAAACACACACATACCATGAATACACACACACGCTCACAAACACACATACACACAAGAAATATACATATACACAGTATGAATACACACACACACACTCACTCACTCACACACACACACACACACACAGAGTTAGGGGGTCATATCCAGCCACAAAGTATATTTCCTTATACATCCAGTGCCCTCTGCTGGATTTGAAACTGTCTGTGTGTGTGTGTGTGTGTGTGTGTGTGTGTGTGTGTGTGTGTGTGTGTGTACCTGGCTTAGAGGGGCAGGGCGTGTTGTTGCAGCTGGCATCAGGAGTGGGTGTGGCAGTCTTGATGGCCGGGGAAGAGGCTCTAGAGGAGGACTTGTCCACGCCGACCTCGGGCTTCAGCTCCGGAAGACTCCACCGCCCGTTGATGTGCTCGAACTCCTGAATCTGAACACAGCACACAGCAAAATAAATAGCCTGACATGCATTCACTTCCCCAGTGCTGTACTCCTGTCTGCTATCTATAGTCAGATAGGACACAGCAGGGTGTGTGGCAGTTATATCTGGGTTATATTCAAGAATCTGGCATTTACACTGAAGGAAAAGAAAACACATGGTAAAAATACAGCTGGGAAGACAGATCATGATATAAACTGGAGCCTTGACTGAACTATTGTGTATTTTAAGTTTCCCGAGTCCAAAGTGCCATCTTTAAAACAGCCCAAAAAAAATAAAAACCCTTACGCAATACTTTCACAATGATATAAAGCCAAGGAAGGCAAGCAAACCTTAGCATTTATGAAACTGCAACCAGCAAATGTTTGGTATTTTTACTTGATGAACGGACTCAAACAATTTACCAGCTATCAAAAATCAATTATTTTTCTTCGATTAATAATTGATCCATCGATTAACTTTCTTTCAATCGACTGACCAAATAATCATTTCAGCGCTAATATAAACTGATGATTCCTGTGAATGACAGAAAACAAAAAGCCGAAAGTCGGTTTTTAATCGGGGTTCCCTCATCATGGAAGATTTCATGAACAGCACCATTGAAACTATTTGAGAATTCCCCCGGACGGCTTGTGTAAATGCTCTTAGTTTCTACTAGCGGAGTTTACCTATTATTATCATTATTATTATTATTATCATCATTATTATTACTATTATTATACAAATTTCCTTTAACTTCATGCCATAATACAACATAATAAGCAGGCGGGTCCATTCCTTGGGCCTAGGGTTAGAATGAGGTAGAAGTCTATTTGATGGATAGTGCCTTTCTTAAGATATGAGATGTTCCAAGTAGTGTGATCTTCTATAGTTCTTGTATTCTGATGTTACCCGGGATCTGTTGGGTGTATTTCTCCATCCCTTTTTTTGCAAGTCCCAGGGCTCCTATCACTACTGGTATTGTTATGGTTTTCATTCCCCACATTCGTTCAATCTCAATTTCAAGGTCTTTACATTTCGACAGTTTTTCAGTTACTTTTACTGAGGTGTTCCTTTCAGTCGGGATGGACATGTCGATGAGCAGGCAGCTTTTTTCTTTTTTGTTCTTTATGCTGATGTCTGGTCTGTTGGCCTTTATCTCACGATCTGTCTGTATGGCATTTCCCATAAGATTGTGATGTCGTCTTTTTCTGGTACTGTTTGGGGCTCGTGCTTGTACTGTTTTTCTTTTGTGTTGATGTTGAATTCTTTGCAGATGTTCCAGTGCAGGTATGTGGCAGCTTTGTTGTGTCTTTGTAGGTATTCAGTTTTGGCCAGCTCAGGGCACCCTGCCACGATGTGGTCAATGGTTTCCTGGAATTGACCACATATCCTTGCACGCTGGGTCTGTGCCATCTTTGAGGATTTTGCTCCGGTAGTAATTGGTCTTGATGGCCTGGTCTTGGGCAGCGATGATAAAGCCCTCTGTTTCGGATTTCAGCCCAGCTGTTCGGAGCCATTCGTTGGTCATATGTTGGTCTACATCTTTCTCACCTACTCTTTTTGGGTATTGCCCGTGTATTTGTTTCCCTTCCCATTTTTGTTTCATTTGTTCTTGGGCGTGACACTTTGCTTTTTGTTTGACTTTTTGGGGCGTGGATGGTTGGAGCTTCATTTTCAGGTTACAGTGTTTCAGGGAGGTGGAGCTCTCTTCTGAACATTGTGGCTTGGTTATCTAAGGAGTACTTTTTGTTTTGTTTTGCATGCTCTCTAGCAATCATGAGAAGGGGGTCATTTTTGGTGTTAAGGTAAGTATCTAGGCCTATTGTTGTTGTTTTGTAGGCAGTTTCCAGTTGGATTAGACCCCTGCCACCCTCGTTTTTGGGGAGGTACAATCTATCCACATCTGATTTTGGGTGGTGCATCCTCTCTAAGGTGAGTATTTTTCTTGTTTTCTATCTAGTTTTCTGATCTCTTCTAGTTTCCAGTCGACGATGTTGAAGCTGTAAGGTATGACTGGTGTAGCCAGGGTGCTGATGGCTTCCATTCGGTTGGATGCACTGAGTTCGGATTTTGTTACCATTTGTATTCTTCGGTATTATTATTATTATTATTATCATTACTATTATTATTATCATTATACTGTAATTGTGATGCTTGGTGCAGATACAGACGTCTATTAAACACTGCTTTATTACTACCTGTCCTGATTTATGGCTAAGCTGCAAACTATTTCCAAGTGTTGGTGTTCAGTGATGGAGATGAACACAAATTACTTCAACTTAAACGGAGAAAAGTTGTCACTTTTTTTTTTTGCCACATCATTTGCAAACCTCTTTTTTCTTGCGTTTGTTCACACCAACAGGTTGATCCATGAAAACTTCCTTGTAAAATACTATCACACCATCTAGTCGAGTTAAAACGGTTTTTTTGTTTTTTTTGTGTATATCAAAGTGTCCAACGTTTCTTTGGCGATTGTAGCGCCACCTGTCTTTCCATCAATGCCTGTCATCATCGTCAGCACTTAATTCGCCTATCGTCATATCGGTGCCACATGCCAGGATCAATTTCCACACCTGGCCCAATATCAATAACACCTTTTTAAGCAATTACTGGCCGATACCAGTGAGCTGAGCAATATATCGTGCATCTGTAAAAAGTAGTGCGAGAAGAAATCACTCCAGTGTTTCAAGACCCTTGTAATTGTATTTTAAAGTCAAAGACTGTTTATCTGGGATGTTGGTGTTGAACTGACATATTTTTATTTCTTTTTTGATTTTTTTTCTCCCCAATTGTCTCAGGCCAATTACCTCACTCTTCCGAGCCCACCTGATCGCTGCTCCACCACCCCCTCTGCCGATCTGAGGAGTCACCAGCCGCTTCTTTTCACTTGACAGTGAGGAGTTTCACCAGGGGGGACGTAGTGCATGGGAGGATCCCCCTCCCCCCCAGAACAGGCGCCCCGACCGACCAGAGGAGGCGCTAGTGCAGCGACCAGGACACATACTCACATCCGGCTTCCCACCCGCAGACACAGCCAATTGTGTCTGTAGGGATGCCCGACCAAGCCGGAGGTAACACGGGGATTTTAACAGGTTATGACCGTGTTGGTAGGCAATGGAATAGACCGCTACGCTACCCGACGCCCCTATTATGAGACTTTTTAAGACTTTTGCAGACCTTTGGACAGCATGTGAACATGGGAAGACCTAAAACATAAAACAGCGAAGGATCTTGCTGTCCTTCTTCAACCTCTCTTGACTGAGACTAGGAAGGTTAAAACCCCCTTTGACCTCACCTTCTTCTTGACGAGAGACATCACGCCGATACGGGTTAGCACCGGCTGGCGACAGAGGCCCTCCCTCGGCACGCCGTCGGCGAATGTCTCCGCCCCATCAGCGACCGGCTCACACAAGTGTCGCATGAAGAGCGACACGTAGGCTCTGGAGCGGAGAGGAGGAGGGAGAGAAACAGGGAGAAGGAAAAGATGAACAGAAGAGCGGTTATGGGTTAGAAGACTGACTGAGGTGGGAGATGGACACAGGCGAGGTCACATGAGACAACAAACTGTATCTGTAGCGATTGCAGCTAATCCTCACGGCACTGTTTGCCGTGATTTTCTTCAGCTTACTTGAATTCTTTCTCTGTCTTGCCCCGGAGGTCTCGGACCAGCCATTGGCAGGAAAAGGCATCTTGGGCGGGCATACCCCAGCGCATCACGGCATTCAAGAAGGCCTTCCTCTGGCGTGTGTTAAAGCCCAACACCTACCCACAGGGTGTAACACATGATGATATTCCCATGTTAAACAGATATTCCCATGCTGAACAATAGGAAATGGAGACAGGAGAAGGTAATGCCATATGATAGCTCAAAAATCTATCTGTAGCTCATCCCTGTCCTAGAAAGAAAAAGCTTGCAGGAAATGTAAGCAATTGACAAGACTTTCACAAAAACAGGTAAAAATTCAGAAAATTTTCCACTGACAGCCAATTACATTGCCCAAGGTCTGTTTCGACAGATGTACCTGACTACTGACGCCAGAATAAACCTTGAATACTATTCAACAACTGATAATGACGAGCTTGGAATGGCTGACGTTTCCAAATCTGGATTTAATGTGATTCAATATGTCTGCAACCTGCCATGGTACGAGCTTGCACTAAAACAGGGCCAACGCAAATCAGATCTCATATAAGAAAAAAAAATGGCCAAAAATGAAAACCAGAAGCAGGTCCGATCAGCTGTACAAACCTCCAGGTTTCCTCCCACCCGGGCCAGCAAAGGAGGCAGTGGCTTATCCTTCTCGTTCCTCAGCTGGCGGCGGGACTGCCGGCGGCCTACAGAGACAGGTGGTGTAAAGGAGGTGAAGGAAGGAGGTGACAACAAAAGCAGGCTTACACACAGGGGGCAGGGAAGGATGGAGGAACAGGGGAAATGGTCAGTAGACACATACAGCAACTCCATGTTCACCATCTCTGTCTGTGGTGACAAACACTGAGCGGACCCTCCGTATATTTGGGTTTGTTTCTATCTTTCGTTCAAATTGAATAATTACTTAAAATATTTTTTGGGTTTTTTGTTTTGTTGCTTTTTTTAATCTATTTGTAATTCATCAGTGTCAGAGTTAACTTTAACTCTCATATGGAGTCCTTGTCTTGGTCACTTAAGGATGGAAATCTTTGGTAACATTTTAAATGGCAGACCACTAATTACACAGTAATAACAAAGTTATTTGTTATCACGACCACGGATGACTAGACTTGCTAGCCCTTGGCTAACGGGTCGGACCCTTTAGTTGACTGGTTAGCGCAGTCACCCGTGGTCCAGGCTACCCGGGTTCAATTCCTGGCGGCCGGGAATCAGCTGCAGCCGGGAATCGAACCCAGGTAGCCTGGACTGCTCTACCCAGTCAACTAAAGGGTCCAACCCATTAGCCAAGGGCTAGAGAGTCTACACATCTGTGATCCTTACACAAATAAGACAGATGTAAATGAACTATGATGGATGGTAATTGTTAAATGACATATGAGTAAAATAGTAAAGATTCAGTAAAAATACTATATCTCTAGTTTGCATCCTTGTCATTATAATGTGCTGTTGAGTATAACCCACATCACACACTGTATGGGATAAAGTCACATATCACATTGTACCGAATGCAATCCTGTGTCACGGTGATAAATAGTAATTAGCTGTTAAACTTGCACATAAGGTGAATATTGAATGCCCAGCTGAGTAACATTACCATAGTATAGATAACACCACATTCAATATACACATTATATTCATGTATTACTCGGTAATTAATTAACATTAATCATAGTTCAATTACATCTATCCTACTTGTATACTGCTTTGCTATTTCTGCATAATGAATGGCCTGTCATTTAAATGGCTACCAACTCTTTTCCTGTTGACTCTGGGTGGTCCAGGATGGGTGGATATGAGACAGTCTGATTTGTTGCATTGTGAGATGGAGTGTGAGATGGAGAGAAGTATAAAACTGAGCACATGCTATTTGTGTATGTGGCTTTTCTTTGACTTCTTGGAATCAGGGAGCTGCGTTCGATGCCTGACGGATCTCGCCTTACCTTCCGGCCTCTCGTCAAAGTCCTCATCCTCCTCCTCGGAGCCCACCGAGTACTCGGACTGGTTATCTGAAATATCAGCATGCCACTCTGAAACAGCACATGGTGGGGTGGTTCGTCAATAGGCTAGGCCCATTCACTTCCACTGTGCAAGACATTGAATATATACTGAACGACATCATGCTTTTCCTTTTCCGTGACTAAAAAGGCACTTAAAAGCCACAATCCTGAGGGGTTCTTGTCCAAACAAACCTCCTTTTCATTGCTCTCCATCACTGGCGCAACTAAAACAATGGTTCATCCACAGATATCCAAATCATGAACACCTTTTAAAGATGCTAATTTTAAGGGTTACTAGGACCTTAGATATGGGTGTGGTGATGAACTTTTGACCTATTCAATCACTATTTGCTTTGTTGTTGACCTCTGTATATACATAAGATTTTTTTCTGGGTTGTAAAATATTTCCTCTCCTATCGCTGGAACCTTTAGATTCAACCTTACTCCCCCAAATGAACTGGCAAAATGTGGTTAAATATGGCAAAATGTGGTAACATATGGCAGAGCAGCAGCCGGTGATATGTAAGAGGAGCAAAGGGAACAGCGCCCAAAAGAATAGCTACAGTGCACAGGAATGGTAATGGAAAGTAAATAGGAAAACGCCATGTAGTGATTTTTGCACTTAAAGCACCGATGAAGGTCGCCACAATGTCAACGACATCCATCACCGCTCAATTTTGACTTTGGATCTTCCATCCAGCCATCCATTATCCAAGCAGCTTATCCCAATCGGGTTCAAGACATGGAGGCGGAAAACAAAAAGTTAAATGTCTTTGTTTTTTTTTGTTTTTTTTTTTTTTGTGAATTTGTGGGCGTAACAGCAGGCCTTTCGCTAAAATGGACACAGACCACGAATTCAGATGAGAGAAGCGAACACAGAAAGAGCAACACTGGGTTAATACGGTGTCCTGGTTTAAGAAATGTGACTGGGCGACAAAGACTACATCCATACATATTGTTAAATGTCACTGTATGATCCTCCATTATATACAGAGGATGTGATGGCCGGAGTAAGAGCATTCTATAATGTTGCCATGACAACTGAGCCGCGGCGGCTATGTGGAGCACTGCAGCAACACAAGCACTCGCTCAACTGACAACAAGAAACCTGATGAATCTCGCCATCTGGTCAACGCCGTGTATTTGGTTGAGAAATGAAGACAACACAAAAGCGACGCAGCATTATTCGCGCGTAATAAAGCAAACAACGTTTACCAAGTCTGACCTAAACAATGGCAGAAGTGGGGTGGACAGCTGCTGTGTGCATCAATTGCGGATTGTACCTTTAAGTCTTGGTGACGAGCACAGTGACCATTGTAGTGATGAAGAGTTGCTCACTGATCAAATTATAAACCAAAAGACCAACCATAGAATGCAATCATCGACGATGACAGCGACCATAAATCGCCAAGCGATAAACTGGCCTTTAAACAAAG
Organism: Lampris incognitus; assembly: GCF_029633865.1. NCBI lineage: Eukaryota > Metazoa > Chordata > Actinopteri > Lampriformes > Lampridae > Lampris > Lampris incognitus. The sequence continues at coordinate 26,994,963 of NC_079230.1, forward strand.
GCTGAGTGTTGAAATTAAAGGGGTACTAAACACTTAAACATGTTTTTTGAGCTGTAAACTGAATGATATGACTACGGTGATGAAGCACGTCAATGCTGGTGTTGATATGGACATTTCCTACCAAATTTATAAAAATCGGCATTTCGTGGGTTGAAAATGGCTCAACATGCTGTCTACTGTTTTAAATCAGCCCTGAACCTTGCAAGGCCAATGCTGATGTTGAGTTGACCGGTTGGCATTTATCTACATAAAGAAATAAATAAATAAAAACAAACAATGTTAATGCCCTCTAATCAGAGGTGGGCACCCACTTCCCCCAGCCCCGCCCTTGAGTGCGAGTCTGTGAAACCACGCTCATTTTCAAATTTATGGACAATCATCCTTCACAGGAGTTTACTCGCTAACCTTGCACCTTTATTACATTTTCTATCAACCTTCAATTTACAGTTAGTTATAGTTATATTATTTCATCATTTTCAGTTTTGGTGCAATGGTTTCGACTCATGCTTTTGATGGCTGTAGAAGCACCACGGGACAACTGGGTTGGCTGGGCTGGGCTCATGCTGCGGTGGGTGAGCGGTCACCCTGTTTCCCACATCTCTCCACCGCCAGAAAGCCACGGCCCCTCTCGCGGGACCCCCCTTCCATCTGCAGCGCAGCTGCGTTGGGGCGGGGTAAGACACCGTGCAGCCAGTGGAGGGAACTGGGTACGGCGGCAAGCCAGCGACACGAGCTGGGCCCTTCCCGCGGATCTCCCCAGCTCTCCTGTTCACACATCCAAACATCCCCTCCTCAGTCCCTCTCCTTTTTTTTTTTTAAGGTTAACTGGCAGTTAGCAAACAACGATATGGTGCATTACAGTCACCAACTGGAATGGCGAGTGGACCAGAATGTCTACTTCCAAAAAAAACCTCATGTCTTCTCAATTCAGCTAGTTATTTCTCAGGTTTCTGAGAAGGAATAAAAGCCTCTCTCAGCAGCTGCTGCACACCTTCTCCAGAAACTCCTACAAAACCCAGAAATGTCCTTGCTGCATCTACAATTATGTCAAGTCTCTCGGATTCTCTTTCTACTCCAGCAGTACAGTTTATGACCACTGCCAAAAAGGCCAAAAACTTCATCTAGTCCTTAGAAAAGCAAAACTCGGCATGCTTCCTGACTGACTTGTCCTCCTTAGCTTCTTGTCTCGCATCATTCTTGTTGTTTCACTCCGTTCTTATAGCAGCTTCAGCATATGACAGTCCCTTTTCTGCTCTCATCTTATTCCCTTGATCTTCTTCATTCTTTTTGGACACTGTACTGTCCCTGTATCATGATTTCCCTTGCAGTGCAGGAACTTTGCTTGCACTTTTTTGACTTAACAATCTTCCACATTGCAGTTGTCCTCCCCACATCTCCCACACCTTCTGACTCCATTATATACTGCTGCAACATGTCCATATTCTTGACAGCAAAACATCCGAGAGGAGCTCCCCCCTGTAACTCACATAATCAAGGCACACTCTTTCCGGCAATTCCCCCAGCCAAAGTCAAACACACAGACTTACTGTCCTCCTTCTCCCCTTCCTGGGATCTCATTGTTCTTGCCTCACACACGCCTGTAACATCCCGAAATTACTCGGTCTCTACTTGCTTTTGACCCAAGTGGGAAGCAAGTCACACAGCAATATTTAAATACATCAATCTTAAGGGCTCTATCAGACACTTTGAGATACAATCAACAATAACCAACCTACTTGTAGCGATCCTGAATATCTCCCAAGTTTTCTCCCTACAAGCTTTCCGAACTCATGCAGGTCCTTGAAAATCCTGTCTTCTCTTGTCACAGCTATCATCCCGATATATGTCTCCGCTGTTCCTAATGACTGACTAGAATCATTTAAGCAATTCGATGTATTCCTCCTCCTTTTCTTATTTTCAAACCCCCTCTTGTCCTCATTTTCATTTCTAATTTCACTCTCCAACTGTCATTTCCCAAGCTTCTATCATGGCCTCCTTGTTCTAGCTCTCTTTTTAACAGCTATACCCCCCGACCCCTCTCTCAGCCCTTGCCCACTTTTTAGCATTTTTCAAAATTATGCAGTGGTTTCAGTTAGGCTCAGACCTGGGGGAGAAGTTCCACTTTAAACAAAGAAACTTACTGTTAAAAGGGGAAGACTGAATGACGTATAGACATACGCTACCTTTACACTACATTCGTGCAGTAGACCTTTTTGCATTGCCTGCGAATATAAATGACATCACTTTTGCCTTTAGCGTCGTCGTATTGTGTTATGTAATATTACCTTAGAGGGATTTGCTCTGTGTATATGGAGGAGTGGATGGAAAAGTGCACCGCTTTCGGTGTGGGAAGATGGCTGCGTGAACTCATGTTTGCAGCGGCCTCTCCCAGTACCAACTATGCAGTGTCTTTGTCCACATCTACATCTAAGTTTGTGTCATTGTATGATGTTTTTATTTTGATGGTGGATTTTTTTCATTTAATGGCTGGGAGAGCTGGCATTGGATTGGCTGAGAGAGTTTGATCTTCTGTGTCCTTTGGGCCCAGGGACCACGGCCCTGCCCGGCTCTGTGCCTCACCTAGCATCGACTCTGCAGTGTTTTTGTCTGCGTTTGCATTTGTGTCATCGCGTGGAGTGCGGTGGAGGTGTGTCGAAGATGTCTGGCTGGGAGAGCTGGCGTTGGATCGGCTGAGGGAGCCTGGTCTGCTGCATCTGGCTGGCCCAAGGACCATGGCCCTGCCTGAAGCTGCGCCCGAAGAGGAAACACCAAGGGCAGTCTGACAGGACACGGAAGCGAGGCAGGCTAAGCTAACTGCTAGCCCATGCAGATCTGCAGATCCAACAGTCATCCCGACTGGTGTTCGTTCTCTGGACAGTGGAATTTTGGACTGTGTTGTTAACTGTTTGTGTTTTTTTGCTTTGTTCTCTCTATTTTTGTATATTTTTGGTGGTGTCATTTTGGGAAAGTTTGGATATTTGTTTTTATTTTGGCGTTGCACTGCTGTGGGCTTGGGGAAACGAAATTTTGTTTCTTTTGTGTTCACAAGTACATGAAAGAAATGACAATAAATTGTTCTAGATTCCAATAGCTTGTTTGCAGTCACGTGATTCTGATGACGCGCGAGATTCAGATGGAGGGCAGGAAGTGAAAAGCAGAATGGACGAGATGGAGCTAGTTTAGCCAGAACTGTGCTAGTTTAGACATATTATGAGAGAGAGAGAGAGAGAGAGCGTGTACTGAAGCCCAGAGTCGTACCTATATTTCCTCAGTTGATTTAGTTGATAGAAAGATAGTTTTCCCCCTGGCCCCGCCCCACTAGGTTCCCTAAGTTTATTATTTCATGTTTGTTATTTTCTATAACTAGTTTGTTATATTCAAGTATGTCGCGAGCGTAGTCTTGCGTTAGTGTAACGTGTATGTTTTTGATTGGACGAGAGTACCACGTGCCTCTGTGTGTGTGTGTGTGTGTGTGTGTGTGTGAGACGCCTGACTAGACGGGTTTTTGTGTGTCAGAGCATGTCGATCAAGCGTGAGAGAGAAAAGAGACTGCTAGGCTGTTACTAGAGTAGCTGAAACCCAGTTCGAGATTAGTTCATCTGGTGAACTTCGTTCGGTCGGACGTTCTATGACCAAGATGGAGGGGTGAAGAGGAGATTTGGGACTGTTCACCACTAGCCTTGTGTGCTAGCCTGGTTAGCTCTTCAGAGTGGGTTGCTAGCTAAGCTAGTTAGCGCTGGCTAGCCTCCCTCTGTCCGCGTGATTTACGACCACACGGACTCCAGTCACAGCAGCTTCCACCTCATCGGACAGTCCGTCTTCCCCCTTCCACACCCTCTCCCCCCCCGCTTGGACCGGGACCCTAGGACACGCTCACCAACATCGTCTGGCCACCCTTCCCTACCATCAGAGCTCCACCTACCCGCGGCACCCTGGTACCATTATAAATTAGGACCTTCCTAATCTAAATTCTAAATTGCTTTTTTTACATTTTTGTTTTATTATTATATATTACATCTGATTATTATACTGTATATATATATATATATATATTGTGCATTTATTGTGTTTTATATTAAAGTGGTATTATTGTCTACCCCCCGGTGCCCTCCCTTTTAGTTTAGTTAGCTATACGAGTATCCACCTGTACATTCCTTTATGTCCATAGCGGGACGCCGGTGGCAGCGGTCAGCGACAGGGAAATACAGTAAGTTTAGTGAGTTTCAGTAATTGTAGTTTTGGGTTTACTGAGCTATCGTAGTGTAACCGGTTATTTTCTTGCCCGGTGCGGGATTCGATACTGACTGTACTGCACCACAAGGCGACATCACTAACCGCTCGGCTAAAGGGTCAGACCCGTTAGCTAGGGGCTAACGTGTCTTATTAGTAGTTTACAGTCGTCACCCTCCCCGGAAGCGCGCCCTCGCGCTTTGTTCTTCCCGCGCTCCGAAGAGACTTCTAAGGATCTGCACACTTCCGGATCCCACCGCTGCCACCAATGTAACCGGTTATTTTCTTGCCTGGTGCGGGATTCGATACGGGGTGTGACATCACTAACCGCTCGACTAAAGGGTCAGACCCGTTAGCTAGGGGCTAACGTGTCTTATTAGTAGTTTACAGTAGGTTTGCAGCCCCCACTACAGAGAGGTATAAACCGAAAATAAAATATGTTGGACATGATCCTTATGTTATGAAGAGTGATTTTTTTTTTGACGAAGTGGTCACTGCACACGCGCGTTATCCAACTCCGCTCCTCCCGACCGCAGACGATGGTTCGCGAGCCATTTTTTCTGGCGTTTTCGGTCAAATTCTTGCATCCCCCCCCCCCCCCCCCCCATGAACAACAACTTTTGGTACTCAATAAAAACCCCTTGTGGTTTCTCAGTTAATGACGCCAAACAAAAGTTTGTGATAGTGCTTCCCATGTAGAAAATCACTTCCTGCCCTCCATCTGTAGTTTGTGATGTCATATGCAAATAACCTATTGTTCTGATTTCCTTATTTGCCTGAGCCACGGGGAAGAGACAAATCTTGTGAGATGAAAAACACAAATAATACTTGAAACTTTGCTTTCCAACCCCCGGAAATAAGACCTGATTGCTCATTAAAGACAATACAGTTTTATAAGTAAAAGTCTTAAAATTAAGATAAGACTAACTTTTACCTTTAAAGTGAGAGATATCTTATTTTGTCACCTCACAAAAATCCCCACAGTAGAATGGCGTTACTTGAAAAACGAACACGATAAGATATGACCGTGGAAAAGCAAACTGGCAGGACTATAACCTGACCGGATCAAGCTGATTTTTCAGAAACGTAGCCCCAGGTTCAGATGACAAACCCAGCCGGTCCCTACCTTGGTCTTCCTGCGCCGCATCGTTGTAGTTAACGGGCTTGCGGTTGCGTTTGCCTTTGCCCAGTTTGCTGGCGAGGTCCTCCTGCTGCTGCTCATAGTGGTGTCGCAAGAGTTTCTCCCAGTAGTCCGGGTCCACGTTCTCCTCCTGCTTGATGATCTCTCGCTCTATTTCCTCAATCTGCAGCGAAAAGATAAGGAACATGCACTTCAGATGAATAATTCAATTTAGATTCTTGATCAGAATACGTGACCTGGTTTTGCAGCCCTGGAGCGAGTTATAGATCAGAAACTAGTTTATGGGAAATTCAGGACACTTTGTGCTCTTTTGTGCCTTTTTTTTTTAAAGCAGTTTTTCGTTGCAGCTCCACGTAACCCAATATACCATCCTCTTACACCCTCCTCCGCATAAAAACCTCCCTCCTGCCTTCCACCTCTACTATAATGTTTGTCTGAAATTTTTAAAATCAAAAACCTAGCTTGGACAGCTTAAAAACAATGATTAAAATGGCTGAGATGCCATTTAGACTGTGACTAAGTTTGCTGTCTGAACGATGGGTGCTTTCATAACAGCAACGCATGGATAATATTATAGATGCAAATGCTGACTTTTTCCACCATCTCGTTTGTCATCTCGCCGCTAGGCCATGTGTTTTGCTTTTGCTTTCTAAAGGTTATTTTGGACATTTTTGCCTCTTTAGACATGAGTTGTGGCGTGAGATTCAACATTTCTCGGGCTAGACTGAAATATAGGACGTTACAGTTAGAGGAAAATTTCTCTGATGGTTTTGTGTACTGATGAGTATGGCAGTCGACTTAAGCAATAAAGTCCTCACTGTGTAATATACTGACAAAGAAACCAGCATTGTCCTGCTCGGAGTCTTTCCCACAGCACCTACACGTACCAGAATGCATTGCTGCATGCAAGTTTTTGTACTGTCGTCCATAAAATCCTCTGCACCAGTGTTATCGAACGTCATTCCCACCATCGGAAACACAGCTTAGCTGAGAGAATGAGGATGTGTGTTTTGAACAGCAACTTTATTTTTTGAACGATACCTTTAGAGTAGATTAGAGTATTAGAAACCCTGATAGGCTGTAGTTTTTCTGTCCACCAACTCAAGCCACGATACATATGTCACTTGGCGGACAGGAAAAAAAATGCTATCCCTGCTGCAGATAGACAGAGATAATGTTGAAAATTCTCAAATTTTCCCTTAAAGTCTGAGAACACTAGCTGAGCATTTTGATAGTGGAGTCAAAATGCTACACGTCTATACCCTACCTTGTCCTCTTCTCGGACCATGTACTGAGCCACTTTAAAGGAGCTGAGGTACTCGTTCATGTTCTGGACGTCCGAGTCGTCGGTGGCATCTTGGCTCCTGTCCAGCAGTCTCTCGATGGCAGCACTGTCGTAGTGGATCACGCTGCCCTCGTCCTCGCCTTTGTCCCCAGCTGGACACTTCATACCTGATGCACATGGAGTTAAAATGAAAATTATTTGGCCTGTTAAACCTCACTGATTGATGTTGACTGAAAAATCCTATCAAAACCGAAATGGGGACGCACAATTTCAATGAAGTTCAAACCTAGTAAACTGGAATGGGAATTGACAGGTACCTTCCAATTCGATTTCCTATTTCCATATTACAATACTATTTTAGTACCGATTTTATATCTATTGCAGTTTTTCAAACATCGTACTATCATAAATACCATGATTCAATGTTAAGATTATTTGAAGGCCCCATCCCTTCGTATTTATGATACAACGTGAAAACTGCGATAAACCAAACAAAATATACAACAAAAGGCATTTATTTTAATCCGCATGTGTTATTAAAGCCTAAAACATGAGTTTGCTTTCCTGAATAAAACATTCCAACACTTCAAATTCAAACATTCAGAGATGTAGAAATCAATACATCAAATCTCTTCACAGCATCAGTTCATTGTGATTTAGGGGAAATGCTGCCACATTAGCATTAACATTGTATTGCGATTTTTTTTTTATCAGAAATGCATTATGGAATGAAAACAAGGCTGGTTTGTCCTGAGTCAGTTATTTTCAACTGAAAGTACATAAACCTCCAGCAGCTCCATCCAATCCCCCCCCCCCAAGGGTCCCATTTCCATTGCCAACATCCCCCCCCCCCAACTCCCGGCTTGACCACTCCCCTCCCCCCACTGCACCTTCTCTCTTGATTCAGGAGAGGTATGTTAAACAGGCTGTTCAGATCAGAACCCCCACAAGGCAGCTAGATCTGATGCTGTCTTCCCCTCAACCCTTAAACACTGCGAACCAGCTGTCTCCAGTTGTCACAGACATTTTAACACCTCCCCAGAGCACCCTGGAGGCAGGGTGCCAGCCTGCCTCAAAGCCTCCACATTTATCCCTGTCCCCAAAAAGCCAAAGATCATAGGCGTAAATGACTACAGACCTGTCATTCTGACCTCTGTAGTGATGAAGAATTTTGAACGCCTTGTGCTGTCCCACCTCAAGTTCATCACCACCCCCCTCCTGGACCCACTACAGTTCAGAGCCAACAGGTTGATAGACGACGCAGTCAGCGCGGCTCTCCACTTCATCCTCCTTCACCTGGACTCTCCTGGTACCTATGACAGGATCCTGTTTGTGGACTTCAGCTCTGCATTCAATGCAATCAGCCCTGCTCTCCTCCATGACAAACTCTCCCAGCTCCACGTGTTCCACTGCACCTGCATGTGGATCACTGACTTCCTAACCAGCAGGAGTCAGCGGGTGAAGATGGGGAAGCATGTCTCGGACCCTTTGGATCATCAGTACCGGTGCCCACTAAGCCTGCATCCTGTCCCTGCTGCTCTCCTCGATTTACACCAATGGCTGCACCTCATGACATCAATCTGTCAAGCTCCTGAAGTTTGCGGATGACACCACCGTCATTAGACTCATATCAGAGGGTGTCGAGACTGTTTACAGATGGGAGGTTGAGCACCTGGTTTCCTGGTGCAGCCAGAATAACCTGGATCTAAACCCCCTGAAAACAGTGGAGATGGTGGTGGACTTCAGGAGAAGTCCACCATTTCTAGTGCATGTAATGTACACGGCATAAAAAGAATTTCTGATTCTGACTGTGTGTTTTGCCATATCAAGCATACACAAAAACCAGACCTCCATGCTGTCCCAATCAAATTAAACCAATCAAAACACAAGTAACCCAACTCCACAGGCCACAATATTTTTCCAAAATCTAAAATTTTCATTTCACTTTAAACGATAATTACATTTTATCAAAAATACACAGACTGCCTAAATCGTTTCTGCTTTTCTTATGTGGTTACCCTCAATCTCGTCCTTGAAGAGCTCCTCTGTTCCGAATTTGAGGATGTCATCCAGTTCCTGCTTGGTCATGGAGCCAGCCTTGGAGCCCAGGCCCGGCCGAACCACCAGGTGGGTCAGCATCATCTTCCTCTTCGCCACCTGAGTGATGCGCTCCTCCACGCTGGCCCGCGTTACGAAACGATAGATCATCACCTTGTTCGCCTGACCAATTCGATGGGCCCGACTGAAAGCCTAGAGGTGACACAGTCAAGGGGGTAACACAGTCAACAAGAGGAGTTGGAAGAGCAATTGAAAGAGCTAGAAATTTAGTGAAGATTTGATTCGAACTTGTGTCTAAAAACATGAAGGAACTCAATATAACACATAACTGACAGCTTTTTAACAGGAAATGGAATAAAAATGCTGCATCTATACACTGAAGTGACAAATTATTACTTGAAGGTGGTTACTATTTATTCTACTAATGGTTAAGAACTAATTTACGATTGCATTATAAATTAGTGTTAATTAGTGTTAATAAAAGACTTTTCGGGTTGCCAGGTTGAGAGCCCACATAGTATTATCAATAAAAGAGAATCTCCACAGACATTCTCTCAGAAGTCATGTGACCAGAGGACAACTTGAAGGTTAAAACACAACTTGAAAATGTCATGTAATGCATACGCAAGAGGTGATGTTCATGCGCTAGCCACAGAAACTACAATGAGAGTGGTGAGAGTGGTTAATTTTAGGGTTAATGTTATTATAATGGTCATGTTTGTGGTTAAGGTCAGGTACTGGTTTGTGTAGCTCTACTATCCTCATCTAATCACGTGGTTTCTGAGAGAATGTCTATGAGGACTTGCCACACATAGGCTCCAAACCTGGCAACCCAATAAGTCTTTTTATGAGTGCATTATAACAGTCAGTCAGTCAGTCAGTCAGTCGGTCAATTTTATTTGTATAGCCCAATATCACAAATTACAAATGTGCCTCAAGAGGCTTTACAGCAACACAACAACCTGTCCTTACACCCTCGCATCGGATAACGGACAATTCCCTCAAAAAACCCTTTAACAGGGAGAAAAGATAGGAAGAAACCTCAGGGAGAGCAACAGAGGAGGGACTCAGCTCAGTATTGATTTAAAAACACATTAATACGTGAGCTATTAATCAATGATAACATGTTAACCACTTATAAACCCTTTATAAATTATGCCTGATGGCAGAGTGTCACCAAATCTAAAATCCAAGACTTTGTCATTGTTTAGCCATGCAAATATAACATTTGTGTAACGCTGTGTGTTGGTGAAATTTAACTGGAATTCATTGTAAAGTATTTGTTAGGTAATTGTCTCCGCATGTAGTGTGAATGGGGTTCCAGGCTGGAGAGATGCCGTGTACCTGAATATCGTTGTGTGGGTTCCAGTCTGAGTCAAAGATGACGACGGTATCTGCTGTGGCCAGGTTGATCCCCAGACCACCAGCTCTGGTAGAGAGCAAGAAACAGAACTGACAAGCCCCGGGAGCTGGAAGAAAAGATTAGATTAGATTAGATTAGATTAGATTAGATTAGGCTAGATAGATAGATAGCTAAATATATAGATCAAACACTCTCCATCTCACCATTAAAGCGGTCAATGGCTTCTTGTCTCAGTGCTCCGGTAATGCCTCCATCAATCCTCTCATATTTATAACCTTCATAGTCCAGGAAGTCCTCCAACAAGTCCAGCATTTTCGTCATCTACAGATGGACAGAGAGGCAGAGAGTGAGAGACAGTGAGAGGGAGAGAGATTTAGAATAAAGAGAAACAAAGAAAAGGCGTGTATAGAGAGAGAATAAGAGTGAGAGAGCAAAAGAGAAACAGAGAATAAAAGAGGGGGGAAGAGAAAGTGGGAGTGTTAGACACCTGGATTCATACTAGAATAATAATTACAGTAAAATTATCATAAGGAGTGGTTTGCCAGGGATGATTTGGATGTTTTTTTTATCATTTGTAATGTGATATGCACGTTTAAGCAACCCAAATGAGATTTTAACATTATTGCCAAACTATGTAAGACCTCTCATAGTAATCAAAAATATGCATCTATATGGCTCAACCCCAAAATAAAAATAGATAAACAGAATTTATTGGGCTCAATGGTTAAGAAAAGGTATCACAACACTAAATGGCATATCTGAAGAGGGCAATTTCCTTTCATATAACAGAATAAGGGAAAATTTCAATCTAGAGGGATTGCAAATCAGACACTGCACTAATGTTCACTTTCCCTGAGAAGAAATCCCAATAGAGTACTACCTACAATCACCAACAATGTTTCATAAAGCATTGATATGGCATGAGATATGTCTGTGGGTAAATAACAAGGGTTGTAAAAGCCTCAGGATGATATGCGAAAGAGACTCGGGTTGTACATTTGAAGAAGAAAGGTTGGAGCAGCTATGTTCCAACAATGGGAAATATATCAGAGAAGCCAGGAGCAAATTTATTCAATGTAAATTACTTCACTGGCGGCCTGTCCAGGGTGTCTCCCCGCCTGCCGCCCAGTGACTGCAGCATCCCATGACCCTGAGAGCAGGATAAGTGGTTTGGATAATGGGTGGATGGATGAATATTATCATATCCCAACAAGACTCAATAAAATCGGTCTGATTAAAGATAGTTTATGTTGGAAATGCAAAATAGAACAACGTACATATATGCACGCATTGTGGGAGTGTCCCATGGTTTCCCCTTTATGATCTTTTCTAAATTTTATTTTTATATACTTTAATTATCCCCGTAGGGAAATTATGTTCTGCATTTAACCCATCCTAGCTGTGTAGCTAGGAGCAGTGGGCAGCCGCCGTGCAGCACCTGGGTACCAGCTCCAGTTCGTCTTGCTATGCCTCACTCAGGGGCACAGGAGGGAGTATTAACCCTAACATGCATGTCTTTTGATGGTGGGGGAAACTGGAACACCTGGAGAAAATCCACCGCAGACACGGGGAGAATGTGCAAACTCCACACTGAGGACGACTTGGGATGACCCCCAAGGTTGGACAGCCCCGGGGTTCAAATCCAGGACCTTCTTTTTTTAATATAAATTTATTTCTGATTTTTCCCTTTTTCTCCCAATTTAGTGGCCAATCAATCCCTATTTTAATTCAAACACCCACCCACTCGTACTGCATGCGTTCGCCAACTGCATCTCCCCGGCCGGCAGTCTTGAAGGAGACGCCTCCCCACTTTCGTGACAAGGCGAATCCAGGCCGAACCACTGCTTTTTCCGACACACACAGAGACACATTCATGTGACGAACACAAGCCGACTCTGCCCCCCTCCCGAAGACAGCGTTGCCAATTATCGCTGCTTCATCGAATCCGGCCATCTGACGAGACCGAGGCGCGAACCTCGGTCCCCAGTGGGCAACTGCATCGACACAAAGCCGATGCTTAGACCACTACACCACTGCGGACTGTTGAAATCCAGGACCTTCTTACTGTGAGGAGACAGCACTAACCACTGCGCCACCGTGCCACCAAGTTGCTGTGTAAAACAAGGCCAGTCACATGCCTATCATGTTTTTTGTCCAGCTTGTTCACAGGTTGTCCCTCATTTGGAGGACTTCATGCAACCATCAACATTTTTGAAAAAATGTTTGAAAACAAATTTTAAAATTTTGAAAATTGAAAAAGTTTTTGATCATTTTTGAAAATTTATGGAGAAATGTTCTGGAATATATGGGGGAACAGGCAGACTGTGAATTGCCCAGATCACCTGAATTATGTCTCTTTGGGCATAAATCTGTAGTACCATAAGTAACTCTGCATTTAGAGTATTAATAACTGGCTTAATAACATGTGCCAGGATGATTCTTCGCTGTTGGAAGGAACCTCAAACTCCTACACTGAAAATGTGGCGGGGACAAATGATGGGAACGGTCACATGTGAAAAGATGATGTGAAGACTGAACGGGAGAAATGATATGGTTAAGGAACATGGGACAGATTTAGTAGGCATATATATATATGAGGGGACAGCCTAACCATGACAAGGACCTGATGGACTGATACACTACATCTGTAACATGGACTAATGCTCATCACTGTAATGTGACCAAATCACTGCCTCTCTTATGTCTACGCCTGGATGGATACCTGCCTGTCTGTGTTTTTATTTTTTTTTGTTTCACACTGTTGCAAAACACAATAAAAACTTTAAATGAAAAAAAAAACCCAAAACATTATCACCAAACTTATTAGCTCAATCTTACCCTCTTTATACCCCATTTTTATTATGTTGGTGTTATAAGGATCTGTATGAGCTACCCATCAGGTGATGTTTCTGACACTTGCTAAATTTACATGGCCGATACATTTTTTTCTTATACATACATATCTGACACACAATCATCTTTCTTTTTCTCTTCATACAACATTTATTTCCTCAGTACAAAATAAAACTTCCCAGCCTGGTTTAATGGCACAAAGGGCAGTTACTACAAATGCTAAGCAGTAGTAAATGTACAAAAATTTAGATTTACTCGTTCATCAGTACCTGTAGATGTTTGTCTTATCATGCTGCGCACGCGCGCGCATGCGTGTGTGTGTGTGTGTGTGTGTGTGTGTGTGTTAGGGCTGAACAATATTGTTCAGAATCAACACCGAAATGTGCAACAGTCACACTACAAAGGATGCAATGTGAGACAAACCAGCCCTATCGGTCCTGTTGGACTCTTGTTGCTGGATAGAAAACAAACTCTAGCAAGGTCCTCTTTTCTATGAGTACTGTTGAAGAAAAACACTCTACCGTATCTGACAAATATAATTGAGTCTGATTTAATGACTTCTTGGACAACTGCCTTATTTCCCCTCTAAAATCGGCCTAGTCACTGCTAGAATAATAAATTCTTTGCAAAAACAGCTTTAAATGTTAAAAGTTGCATAAATCTGGTGAAACTATGCAACTCCTTTTATTCTTTAATAATGCAATAGTGCAAAAAAAAAAATTGTAATGTTGATTTTCTCATTAATATCATTCAGCCCTAGTGTGTGTATGTGTGTGTGTGTGTACCTGAGAGAAGACTAAAACTCGATGTCCCTGCTCCTTCAGTTTTCTCAACATCTTCTGTAACAGCGTCAGTTTCCCAGAAGCCTTAGTGAGGCCCACCCCCTCGTAAGCTCCGCTGGCAGTTTTTGGAGCTTCCTACACACACACACACACACACATATAGAAAATTACTGTCAAAAACCCGCCAGGAAAGGCTCACATACCACATGTATGGAACTATGGCGGTAGTCAATATTAATGTCAGTATGCACAGATCTTGTGTGTCTTTTTAACACCAGACCTCACCCAAAAACACCCCCTACACCACACACACACACACACACACACACACACACACACACACACACACACACACGCAAACACAAACACACGTGCTAAACCAAGACATGAATACAGAATAATGCATTTATAAATCAGAGAGAGGATCCATTCCTTTCCATTTCGTTTGACAAAAAAAAAAAAAGGTGTTTTTTTAACGTGACATTAAAAGCTTGAGATTGAATAGTGAGACAACATTGGAAATTACTTGCCTCCAAAGCTGATTTTAAAAAAAAACCCAGACTAATCAAAATCATAATGTGAGAGACATGTCTGATGTCTCTTTTCTGATTTTTGCTTGTTTTCCGTTTTTGCGTTTGCAAGTATACAACAAGAACACTACCTAGATTTACCAGAAGGTGTCGCTATCTTGTGGGTTAACAACCAGTTGAAATAAAATTTTCGCCGCTGCACACGTCCCTGTATGAAGGGCATTAGGTGTATTGTTCAATTTCAACACAGATGTTATGTTAAAGGATGACACTGATGTAACTTTATGTTTTCCTCAGTGTCGACAAATGCTTTTGAAAAGACGAAACGCCCTCATGCATTCCCCACACACAGAGTCCTTCCCATCTAGTCAATGTCACACCGCTTCCATTCAGGAAACCAAAGGATGCCATTATACATATATACACATATACACACATATACACACACACACACACACACACACACACACACACACACACACACACACACACACACACACACACACACACACACACACACATATATATAATATATATATATACACACACATACACATTTAAAATGGGTCAAAGTCAAAAACTCATACACTCATACTATTGCCTTTGTGATCTTATTGCATCATTTTGAACGATTAGTGTTTTTTTAGTTTGTCCTTTAACTGACTTGAAGTAACAGATTTCTTATGCAATCTATGGAAAGTAGTGTGCAAAAAATAATAATAATAAAAAAATCAATGCACATATTTGGAGGCTTCCCATTGGACGAAATGTGGACTCTTCAGTGATGCTGGTTTGTGTATGACAGTGCCTCACATTGCTCTAGGTTGTGATTGGCTGTTCCGGCTTTTCATTGAATGTTCTGGCTATTGATTGGCTGTTGTTCTGTGACGTCGACAGTAGGCTGGCTTCAGTCTGCATGCCGCATAGGAAATACAAATTTGCAGCCTGTAAAACCGCACAGTTTGCTGCCTTTTAAGGTCTCCTTAGAGACAAGTGGACCACACAGGTTTTCCACAGTAACAGATTACACTGTTTGAGGCTGCAGCTGTGCCTCTGTAAGGTGCATTTAAAGATTTTTGAATACAATGGGACCCTATGGCTTCCTAGATGGACGCTATCTGTGTTACAGGCAAGACGGAAAAGCCTTATGAGTATGGGGGATGCATGGGTGAATTTAGTCTTTTCATAGCATTTAACAGCAATAAGAAAAACATAAAATGACACCAGTGTTATACTTCAAGTTAACTGTACGTGTGACAGAAAGACGTAGGTGTTGGTTTGTTCTCACCATGGAGGCGACGGGGAAGAGGTAGGGGTGGTTGCAGCATTTCTTCAGGTCCATCATGATATTGAGCAAAGAGACCTGGTTGCCTCCGCCTTTCGAGTTGAGGGCCTCAAAGTTCTTGGTCAGAATCAGCTTGTAGTATTTCCTGTTTGGACGACAGTCACATACGATTGTCAACAATTGTCGCACACATGTTTTGTTCACTGAAAACAGTCGCTGTGTTTTTCCAGTTTCATTTGACCTCCAACTTAATGCATCATATTGTTATTTTTCTCAGCCACATTGGAATACAAAATGTCTCCCCCCTCTATTGTGCCATACCCCTCAACACCGTCCGACCGGAAAAGTTTGTCTTTAACTTCCGGTGTGGGAAGACGGCGGCGCAAATTCGTGTTTGCGGCAGCCTCACCCAGTACCCTCCATGCAGTGTCTTTGTCCACGTCAGCGTTTTAAGTTTTGTCTTTGTTTGATGGCTCGGAGAGCTGGCGCTGGATCGGCTGGGACAGCTTAGTCTGCTGCATCTTGTGGGCCCAGGGACCACGGCCCTGCCTGGAGCTGCGACCAAGGAGGTAACACCGAGGGCGGTCTGAGAGGACGCGGAAGCGGGGCAGGCTAAGCTAACTGCTAGTCCATGCAGACCGGCAGTTCCGACAGTCATCATGGCTAGCATTCGTTCCCTTGGACAGTGATTTTTTTTTTATTTTATTTTTTTTTAGTTTGGATATATGTGTTAGTTTAGATATGTGTTAGTTAGTATGTGTGTTCTTGAAGTTCTTGTAGTTTTTCGATGTGTTTTTGTCTTTGTGTTACACTGCTGTGGGCTAGCGGGGGAAACAATATTTCATTTCATTTCATGTGACAAAGTGTTCCTGAGTTGTGATTCCCTATATAATGCAAAGGCTTTTGAATTTCTTTATTCTCTGCGTCATCATGACATCATACATCTATCGCATCCATTAAAAAACAAAAAAACAAAAACAAAAAACCCCCAAAAACTTCAGGAACCGGTAAGGCTGTCTGACATTGTAGGTTAAACATTGGATTTGTTTCTTGGTGCTTTTAGGACATCGATAATACTAGAAAAGTTGCAAAACACCACGTTATTGATTAGCTAGCTAAATGACAATTTAACTTATTTGAGGTTTTATATTTCTGTTTCAGCTTTTCTGTTTTCACACTCTGAAAATCCTTCTACAAACACCAAATGATAATAAAATACACAGCAAACAACCAACCATCTTTGATTTCTGCTTCTAGATTCCTCGCCACCTCATCCAAATCAGCCCCCTCCCATTTTCTGTTTAGCGCCTCCTTTATCCACAGCGAGTTTGCTGAGCATGCTCACTTGCCCCCCCCCCACAAAAGAACATGTATTTTCATATTTTACAATTTAAACCTGCTTTCCCTCAAACCAGGGCCCCTATGAGCCAACTAGATGATTCCCAGTCCACAGTCCTCCTTGATGGGATTGAAACAGCGCGTGAAGCATGAAATCAAATCGAGCAATCACATACACAGCGACACAAGCAAATAAGAATTAAAAATCATAATAATACAGACATATAAACAAACACTAGAGAAGAAGAGTTGGTAGTTGCTGACGTTCAGCTGTTATGCTGGACTACTGAAGATCCGAAGCTTAGGAGGTAAAACTGATAAGACACAACATGCACACTACTGCACACACAGAGCCTTCGTATACAGGCATCTTATATGGAGGCCTTGTGGCAGACAGGCAGCGAAACCCGCGCCTGATGTGGGCAGACACAAGGCATACCATTACTGCGACACCCAACCAGGGGGAAGCTGGTCAACATAACTGATCAATGGTCTCCAGTGAGAGTAAAATCTATGGAGGGAACCTCTCAGTGTGAATTTAATTTTCGCCAGTTTTAGGAGAGGCAGAATATCGAGCAGCTAGGATTTAGGGTGGATTTCCATAGAAGGAGAATTTTCCTATGGGCGATCAAGGAGGTGAACATGATGATGTTGGTTTGGATGGTTGTTGTAGTGATTTCATCTGGAGGTCTACAAAAATAGCTACATGAGGGGAGGGAGGGATTTCGATTTTTAAAATTTCTGAGAGCGCATCAAAAAATGATTGCCAGAACTGACTCAATGTGGGGCATGACCAGAACATGTGGGTCAGATCACAGGGGGCTTGTGTGCATCTATTACATCTATCATCTAGTCTATCTGGGTAAAATCTGGAAAGTTTAGCCTTGCTATAATGGAGTCTATGAAGTACCTTGAAGTGTATAAGGCTAAGCCTAGCGCAGCTGGAGGATCTTGACAGCTCTGAGGGCTTCTTCCCAGAAATGATCAGTGAAGGTAATCTGCAATTCATTCTCCCAATCGGTTCTGATCTTGTTAATGACAGACTCATCCACTGGGGATAAGAGGCCATAAAAGTAGGAGACATGGCAACTTGGGTAAAGATCTGGCTCTAAGTGTAACATCTATGCCATTGGGGGGTGGGATCTGGGGGAACTCAGGGGAGTGGGTTCTAGCAAAATCCCGTGGCTGAAAATATCTAAAAAAAAATCAAGGCTGCCTAGATCGAAAGCTGCAAGTAACTGATCAAAGCTGGCAAATAGGCTGTCTATATATTGGTTTTCCAAGCGGTGGATGCCTTTCCTCTTTAGAGAGGTAAATCTAGGGTCAATGCCAAAAACAAATGATTATGGCAAATAGGGGTCACCTAGGAGAGAGTGAGCCACTCAAAGTGACACCTAATCTGTGCCCAGATTCTCAGAGTGCCGATAACAATGGGGTTAGATGTGTATTGCGAGGGGGAGAGGGGCAAGGTGCTGCATGCCAAGGCCTGAGGTGAAGATGAAGAGCATGAGCCAGTCTCAGTCTGATACCAGCTACTCTGAGGTGAAACAAACCAGAACATGACCTTGTGTGCATTGGTGGCCCAGTAGTAGCCAAGGAAGTTGGGTAAGCCAAGCCCACCCAATGACCTGTCTCTCTGTAGCAAGGTTCTACCAATTCTCACATGCTTACCAGCCCAGATAAATGTGGACAAAATGCCATCAACAGAGTTGAAAAACGATCTAGGCAAAAAGATAGGAAGACATTGGAAAACATAAGTATCCAGGTAAAATGTTCATTTTGATAATCTGTACCCTTCCCGTTAAAGAATGTGGTAGATTTGACTGTTGCCGTTAGTGCCATAAGGTTTTGTTCCCGTAGTGAACAAATGGATCTAGTAATAACGATGCCCAAGTATTCAAATCCTGAGTTAGATAGTTTGAAAGGTATTGACGACATTGGTAAATTTGCAGCCAATTGATTGATAGGGAAACATACGCTTTTTTGGATATTTAATTTATAACCTGAGAGCAAACCAAAAGATCCTAAGACTGAAAAAATATGAGGGATACTAGACAAGGGGTCACGCACATATAAAAGCAGGTCATTGGCATATAGTGAGAAAGGTGGTGGAAAGGTTCAGAGCGGTGGGTGTTTGTACACACGGATACGTGAGGGGAAGTGTAAAGTAATTTAATCCATGAAACAAGGCGTTCACTAAAGCCGAACTGTCGTAGAGTAGCAAACAAATAGGCCCACTCCACCCTGTCGAAGGCTTTCTCAGCGTCAAGAGATATGGTCATTTCTGGTTCAGTAGAGGATGGCGTGTCAATGATGCTGAGAAGTCTTCGTACATTTGTGAGAGAGTGCCTCCCCTTTATGAATCCCGTCTGATCTTCTGAAATGATTGAGGGCGTAACATATTTTAATTGCCGAGTAAAGACTTTAGCTAATATTTTCTGATCCACAGATAAAAGTGAGATTGAGCGATACAACGCAGAGTTCAACGGATCCTTGCCTTTCTTAAAAATCAAAGAGATAGAGACATGCGTAAGGGTAGGCAGCAGCGAGCCCTAGCTCTCTTTTAACCTTTATGCTATGTTCAGTAATTAGCATTGGATGTACTGTTCACTGGTCACATTGTCCAGGCCACATTTGAATTTTATAGCATACACACTATACCTATGCATATACAATACACTAGCCTACAATTCACTCGTTACACTTTGGTTCCCCTCGTTGCCAACCATTATGTAATATCTCCCTCTTTGCGATATTTTTTTTTTTCCTGGTCCATGTTCTTTTGTTGTCCCTGTTAAATCTTTTAATGTAAGGTCCCTTCTGTAAAAGTGCAGCAGCAAGGACATGATGCTGTTGTGGGAATCAAGTTCAGCTTTGCAATGCTTGCAGACCCGAACATTTTCTTTGCAATTTTGTTGACAATGGTCCCAAACTTTGGAAATTTTCCATTGTTTAATTTGGTGCTCTCCATCTTCTTTTTGTTTCTCATTGCTTTCTTCCAATGTCTTGACTCAAATAATATGCTACGTCCAACAGTAATAACTGTCTGAGTGTTTTACTGCCATACACTGTCACTCCACATAACCGGACATGTTTACAGAAGCTTCAAGCCAGTAAATCGTAACCAAGGATTCTTTGTAACTGAGTTACTGAATTACTGTTGACAGAGCTAAAATATACACACTCACACACACACACACACACACACACACACACACACACACACACACACACACACACACACACACACACACACACACACAAAAGGCTTACTTCTGCATGGGGCTTAGCTCCACACGGACAATGAGTTCGGTTTTGGCCGGCATGTTCTTGAAGACGTCGGCCTTCAGCCTCCGCAGCATGTGAGGCCCCAGCAGGTCGTGGAGCTTCTTGATCTGGTCCTCCTTTGAGATATCAGCAAACTCCTCCAGAAAACCCTCCAAGTTACTGAACCCAGAGAGGAACGGGGTGGAAGAGATGGATGAAGGAAGGATGAGAAGAATGGAAAAAGGGTGAGAAGAAGGAGTGATTGGAGCAGGAGAGGGATGTATAGAAGGAAGAGAGAGGTGGGACAGAGGGAAGAGCAAAGAAAAAAAGGATCGGTGGCAGGAGAAGGTGATGGAAAGAGTAAAAAGGAGAGAGAAGTTATTTGAGAAGATGGATGGCTAACAGGTAACATGGAGACACTTGGCCATACTGTACACGTGAATGTCCTAAGCACACCGTTTAACTGAATGTGATAAGTGGGCTTTTTTTATTAAAGAAAATACAAAAGGATCATCAGCCATACTTGAATGAAGCTATGGTTTTGTGCTGAGACAGAGAGAGAGAGAGCAAGAGAGACCGAGACCCACAGAGAGGTAGAGAGACAGACAGATGGGCATACCAAAGGATAGACACACACACACACGCACACACACAAATGGGGAGAGATTAACAGATAGGCAGACATACAAGCAAGAAGGCAGACATACACAGACAGGCAGAGAGATAGACAGACAGACAGGGGAAAATGAAAAGCCAGACTTACAGACAGGCAGGCAGACAGATGACAGTGAGAGAAAGACAAACAGAAAGGCAGCAAGAGACAGACAGACACACAAAGACAGACAGGCAGACAGACTTAGAAGCAGACAGGAAGACAGCCATGCAGACAACAGCAAGACACAGACAGAAGAACAAACAGCGAGAGACAGAAAGGCAGACAGGAAGACAGATAGAAAATGGAGGGGGAGGGGGTCTCACTTGAAGCGGTTTGGGGTGAGGAAGTTGAGCAGGTGGAAGAGTTCCTCCAGGTTGTTCTGGAGAGGCGTCCCAGTCAGCAGCAGCTTGTGGTCAATCTTATAATCATTCAGACGCCTGAAAAACTGAGGCCAGACACACGGAAAAATTATATACATACTGTATACAGTGCATACTCTTTATCATCACGTTTACTGTTATTTTATTAACACAACAAGTAGACACTATTGCAGTAATATTAATAGAATTAGTATTATTTCCCTATGGGACAGCATAACATCAACCCAGCCACTGAGGCTGCACAAGCATAACAGCATAACATCAGACAATATTGGAAATAAAACCAATCTATCATATAACTGATGAAAATTTGTTGTTGTCACCTTCAGCATCATCATCATCAATGTATCTGTCACTATTGATAACAGACACACTAAAGTGCACAGACAGACATAGACACACACACACACACACACACACACACACACACACAAAGACCCACTCACAGACCCAGACCCAATTCCTCCCAGTCTGTCTACCTTGGACTGGTTGTTCTTGAGGCGGTGAGCCTCATCCACCACTAGACAGGCCCATTCGATGGACTTGAGCGAGGTCTGGTCGATGGTCACCAGCTCATAGGAAGTCAGCAACACATGGAACTTGATAGGCGCTTCTCTCTTTGGGGATAGCAGAGAATAAGGAAGGGAGGACGGGAGATTTACAAATTATTTGCTTTACCATCCAGCTATCCATCCATCCATTCATTATCTATACCCTCGTCATCCATTTCGGGGTCCTGGGGTAACGGTGTCTATCGCAGCATGCACTGGGCAGAGGCAGAGACATGCTGGACAGTTCAGCCAGTTGTAGGCTCCCACACACAATTACTCACACACCATTCACACCTATGAACAATTTTAGATAATCCTTACTAAAATCGATCAATCCACAGCCCGATGGTGTCCAGCAGGTTGTGTGGTGCATTGTGTACACGCAACACTAAAATGTTCAACGTCTGCTGTGTGACATTAGCTCACCTATATTTATTTATTTTACTAATTTTGTTTAATTAAGTCAGTCTTCACAAAAACCAAAGACCACTGGCTCAAAAGTGACGTAACTCATAGATCTCATAAAGGAAATAACGACTTATGAGATAAATTTTGGGCGGCACGGTGGTGCAGTGGTCTCACAGCAAGAAGGTCCTGGGTTCGAGCCCCGAGGTAGTCCAACCTTGGGGGTCGTCCCGGGTCACCCTCTGTGCGGAGTTTGCATGTTCTCCCCGTGTCTGCGTGGGTTTCCTCCAGGGGCACCGGTTTCCTCCCACAGTCCAAAGACATGTAGGTCAGGTGAATCGGCCATACTAAATTATCCCTAGGTGTGTGTGTGTGTGTGTGGGCCCTGTGATGGACTGGCGGCTTGTCCAGGGTGTCTCCCCGCCTGCCGCCCAATGACTGCTGGGATAGGCTCCAGCAGCCCTGTGACCCTGAGAGCAGGATAAGCGGTTTGGATGATGGATGGATGGCTGGCTAGATGAATGATGGATGGAGATAAACCTTCACAAAGTAAATCTATAGCAGTTCTATTTATGTTTAAAGGCACTGAAAGTGTAAACGCAATGTAAATAGACGCATGGGTTTTTAGCGTGATTTATCGAAAGCCAGTGAGAAAAGTTTCTGGCGTTTTTGTCCCGTTTATGAGGTCGAGTGTGTTTTTGTATGTCTATTGTGACGCCACCAGGGGGCGCAATTCTACTCAAAATTGACTTTACAGCGACGTATGTCTTATTTGTATGGGTTCTTCGTCAACAATTATTCGCATAAATCATCCATACGAACATATATCTTCCTAACTGTATTTTCATCCAGGATTTACAGTTACGTTCACGTTTCTCTGAAAATACATTTGCCGGATTTTGTTTTGGTGGTTGTTTTGCTTCGTGAGTATGTAATCACAACGCAAAACTCACTTTACTGTAATGCAGCCTTTAAGACCAGGGAATGACACATTTAAGTTATATCACCATATTACCACAACCACAAACCCACAACACACCTCGTCTCATAACACCACATCCACATTATATCCATGTACTGCCAGGCCCTAGTCAGAGTAACGTAATTTCCCTCTTTCACTCTCACATTCACTCCCTCTCTCACACTCTCTCTCTTTCTCTCTCTCACATTCTCTCTCTCTGTCTCTCTCACACTCACACACACACACACACACACACACACACACACACACTCACACACACACACACACACACACACAGACATTCTCTCACACTCTCTCGCTCTCATTCTCTCACACACACATTCTCTCACATTCTCTCTCTCTCTTGCCCTCTCTCACATTCACTCTCTCTCTCTCGTTCTCTCTCTCACACATTCTCTCTCTCTCACACATTCTCTCTCTCTTGCCCTCTCTCACATTCTCTCTCTCTCTCTCTCTCGTTCTCCTCTCACACATTCTCTCTCTCTGTCTCTCTCTCTCTCGCTCTGTCTTTCTCTCACCCGCAACTTGAAGGCCTTCTTCCCTCCCTTGACAGCGGTGTCGTCAAATGAGAACTCGTTCTCTCTGATGATGGCTCGGCTGTCCTTGTCCCCCGTGTACGTGACCACGTAGAAGTCCGGCGCCCACATCTCAAACTCTCTCTCCCAGTTGATGATGGTGGAGAGCGGGGCGCTGACCAGGAAGGGACCCTTGGTGTGGCCCTGGAGGGATGGAGTTGAAGGAAGTTCAGGAAAAGAGAATTAGACTGAGACATGCTTTGTTATACATTAGGCTGATTTGTTTTTTGTTTTTTTTTTTGTTTTTTTTTTTAGCCCTGTTGGATATTTATTCCTCTAGTCCTCTTTTCTTCCATCATGGGTAATTTGCATCTTGGAACGACACGCTGGATGCTGAGAGACAAAAGCTCAGTAGTAAAAGGCAACAGTGGGAAACACAGCAAGAAAGCAAATTGCACATTCATGAGGATGAAAATGACATTAAAAAATGAGGGGCTTATAAAAACACCTCGCTGGGCTCCAGGGTGTCCTACCTCCATTCAATAACACAAAAATGTTTCCTACACATAAAACCAAATGCAGTCACATACTCCAATTTGGGTGCTGAATAACTCATCTATTGTTATTACTTAGTAAACCGTGAGCCCCTGAGATTTTAGACATTATTAGTTTGGTTTTTTTTTTTTTAAGACCCCAATCATTCCTGCGGATGCTGTCCAGAAAAGCCACACATTAAACCTCCAAACCATTAAAAGTCCTCTCTTGGAGCATAGTAGTCCTTAACATAATTTAACAAATAGAATTAAGGATGGAATAATAAAAAAAATGTTTTAAAAAAGAATCCCCAAAATAGCAAGGATGGAAATAAACTGTCAAGACGAGAGATCAAGAGGCACTTCTCAGTTTCAACTTTTACAAGGTGGCAAAACAAAATATGAAAGGAAACGTCCTTCGTTTTTTACAAAATGAGTTTTCCTTTCGTATTTTTTGCTATCGTGCATATCAGTTATGATATTGTTTTGCTCACCGGCTTCATTTAGTAGATTTTGGACACGGCACCGCCTCCGGACTCAGCTTTACAATGAGACAATTGAACAGGAGCGTCAGACATGTTTCGACAAATCCAATTTGACCCAATTATCAACGTAAATCACCTTTTTGGAAGTGGAAATGGAAGTGCATGTTAAAAACTATCCCTCCCAGGCATCCGGATAACATAGCGGTCTATTCCATTGCCTACCAACACGAGGATCGCCAGTTCGAATCCCCATGTTACCTCCGGCTTGGTTGGGCGTCTCTACAGAAACAATTGGCCGTGTCTGCGGGTGGGAAGCCGGATGTAGGTATGTATCCTGGTCGCTGCATTAGCGTCTCCTCTGGTTGGTCAGGGCACCTGTTTGGGGGGGAGGGGGAACTGGGGGGAATAGCGTGATCCTCCCACACATTACGTTCCCCTGGCAAAACTCCTCACTATCAGGTGAAAAGAAGCGGCTGGCGACTCCACATGTATCAGAGGAGGCATGCGGTAGTCTGCAGCCCTCCCCGGATTGGCAGAGGGAGGTGGAGCAGCGACTGGGATGGATCAGAAGAGTGGGGTAATTGGCCAAGTACAATTGGAGAGAAAAAAAAAGGGGGGCGGGAATTTAAAAAAAAAAATCACACCGAATATCAAATATGATCAGTGGTGGATGATGTTGCTGATCTACTTCCTGGTTCAGCCTGCAGGAAATAGCAGCCTATACTTACCGTAGGTAGTAGTAACCATCCATAAACTAGCCGGCCAGCCCAATAGAGAAGTCATAGGTAATGGACAGTCATGGACACAGTCTGACTGAGACACTCGGAGGGGGGGGGGGGGTTGTTGTTTAAAGGACACGTTTAACACTCCTGTTCACTTGTCCCGTAAGACACTGTTGTAAAGCTGAGTCCAGTAGTGGTCCTGTGTCCAAAACCCACTAAATGAAATGAATGAATATCATAGCCAATATGCACAAAGGCAAAAACTGCAAAAATAAAATGCAAGTTGATTAAAAAAAAAAATAGAATTATCCTTTAAAGCACCAACCAGTTCCACACTATCCTCCTTATAAAAAGTGCTCCTTTTCTCCCTGTTCGCCTCTTGAAAAACTGCTTCTTTCACCTTACCTCTTTGAAGAGCGAGTAGAGGAAGACAATGGTCTGGATGGTCTTGCCCAGGCCCATCTCGTCGGCCAGGATGGTGTCGGTGCCTTGCGCCCAGGAAAACCGCAGCCAGTTCAGACCCTCAAGCTGGTAGAGGTGCAGCGTTCCCCCCGTCGACGTGACAAAGTCGGGCTGCTCCTCATACTTTATGGTGGGCTGGACGGGAGAGACACAACTATCTTGTTGGACATTGGTGCCGTTACACTTATTCAAATGTATATTGCAATTAATGATCATTTATTACCATTACCTATCATCCAGATTCCCTGCCACCCATAAACTCAAAGCATTTTCTTACACCCCCGCCACCTTCTGTTTCTGCCCTGCAACAGCGTAATTAGACCCATGACAATACTGCACAGATCCATCTGTTTCTTTACAAACTCAACCGTACCACGCACACTTCTTCCAAAACCATCCTCCTTCTCACCCACAACCTCTCAGACCTACCCATATGAGAAAGGAATATAAATATGAAAATGTATGCAAAACACATCACAGTATTTCTTATGAATCCCATTAGGAAATGGGCCATATTTATAGTATGGAACTTATATCAGTACGCTGTTCTCATTCCCTGGTCGCAGTAAAACGTACAAGAAGTAATGCACTAAAAATCGTACGTAACCCACGTAATCGTTGGCCAGGATGTGATCACGTGACCTGGGCGCCGGCCGTCACGAAAAAAAATGGCGGATGTTTCTTTTATTCTCAGTGGAAAGTGCAACATTTTCAGATAGTTTGGCCATTAAAATGCGGTTTGATAACCCTAACCCCAACCTTTCCGTAAAAACTGGTTAACGTTATCTGTAAAACAGAAAAGCAATCCCACCGCTGCCACCGGTTATTTTCTTGCCCGGTGCGGGATTCGATACGCAGTGTACTGCACCACAAGGCGACGTCACTAACCGCCCGGCTAAAGGGTCAGACCCGTTAGCTAGGGGCTAACGTGTCTTATTGGTAGTTTACACTATCGTTAGCCTAGCTATCCTAGCTATGTTACAACTCACCAAATCTTACAGAATCTCAACGAGTGAAGTTGGCAACAAGCTACTCTGCAAAACGCTGATCAGTCAAATTTGTCAAACACCGTTTTTGTTGTTGACAAAATCGGCTGATTTCATGGCGAACTAGCTATTTGAATTCGCAATTTCAACACGTGGCCTTACCTGTAGTGGAGGGAAGCTGTTCTGCGCTGCAGAGGACTGCGCATGCGCTCTAATCGCTCGTGTCGCGGGGCATTCGTAGGCTCGTCCACGAACAATTGTGCATAACTTTTCGTACGATATCACACGAACCGTTTCATGAGAATACGTTACAGCACGACACGTATAGGGTACTTAATACACAGAGTCTGATTTTAATTTATTCTTATTTTTTGGATCCCCCCCCCTTTTTCTCCCCAATTGTATCCGGCCAATTACCCCACTCTTCCGAGTCGTCCCGGTCGCTCCTCCACCCCCTCTGCCGATTCGGGGAGGGCTGCAGACTCGCCAGCCGCTTCTTTTCACCTGACAGTGAGGAGCTCCGCCAGGGGGACGTAGCGCGTGGGAGGCTCACGCTATTCCCCCCGGTTCCCCCTCGCTCTCGAACAGGCGCCCCGAGCGACCGACCGACCGACCGACCGACCGACCAGAGGAGGCGCTAGTGCAGCGACCAGGATGCATACTCACATCTGGCTTCCCAACCCCAGACACCGCCAACTGTGTCTGTGGGAACGCCCGACCAAGCCGGGGGTAACGCGGGGATTCGAACCGACGAACCCCGTGTTGGTAGGCAACGGAATAGACCGCCACGCCACCCGGACGCCCTTGGTGAGGATTTCTGACAAACAGGAAGTAGATGTTTCTTAAAATCCTTTTCATATGGGTCAACAGAACAGCAAACGCATGCAAAACACTTCCTATTACGGTTAGGTACCAAAACCTGGTCCTATGGTACCGGTTCCCATTGCAACCAATACCTACTGGACCGAAACGCAACGCAGATTTCGGTGCCTCATTATGGAGCCAAAACACATCAAGTCAAATTTCCACCCACTAGTTTCCGTCCCTGGCACACAAGTTATAAAGCAACTTGGCACGCTAACCTTTGACCCCGTCGCACCTTTGACCCCGTCGCCTGACACATCGGTACCATTAAGCTAGCTAACACACCTAACTCCATCAAAATGCCCAAAGTAAAACTGTCTAAAGTGCAGCTGTGTTTTACCCACAGAGATCCCAACAAGGGGACGCACAACAAGTGACTTAAATTCAAGCGTTTTAAACTCGTGTTACAAGTATATTTTAAACAGTTAAGAGCAATTAATATTGTTTAATTTCTTTATCTTTGCAATTTCTTTATGATGCCCATTGCTCTTTATTTTAAAGGATGCGTCAGTTCAGGCACAGTTTAGTGTGTAACCGTCTGAATGACTGGTGCATATACATGTAGTATGTAATGGTATCTGTGTAACTGTCTGAATGACCGGTGCGTATACATGTAGTATGTAATGGTATCTGTGTAACTGTCTGAATGACCGGTGCGTATACATGTAGTATGTAATGGTATCTGTGTAACTGTCTGAATGACCGGTGCGTATACATGTAGTATGTAATGGTATCTGTGTAACTGCCTGAATGACCGGTGCATATACATGTAGTATGTAATGGTATCTGTGTAACTGTCTGAATGACTGGTGCGTATACATGTAGTATGTAATGGTATCCATGTAACTGTCTGAATGACCGGTGCGTATACATGTAGTATGTAATGGTATCTGTGTAACTGTCTGAATGACTGGTGCGTATACATGTAGTATGTAATGGTATCTGTGTAACTGCCCGAATGACCGGTGCGTATACATGTAGTATGTAATGGTATCTGTGTAACTGCCCGAATGACCGGTGCGTATACATGTAGTATGTAATGGTATCTGTGTAACTGTCTGAATGACCGGTGCGTATACATGTAGTATGTAATGGTATCCATGTAACTGTCTGAATGACTGGTGCGTATACATGTAGTATGTAATGGTATCTGTGTAACTGTCTGAATGACTGGTGCGTATACATGTAGTATGTAATGGTATCTGTGTAACTGTCTGAATGACTGGTGCGTGTATACATGTAGTATGTAATGGTATCTGTGTAACTGCCTGAATGACTGGTGCGTATACATGTAGTATGTAATGGTATCTGTGTAACTGTCTGAATGACTGGTACGTATACATGTAGTATGTAATGGTATCCATGTAACTGTCTGAATGACTGGTGCGTATACATGTAGTATGTAATGGTATGCATTTATATGTGTATGGAGGTAAACTTGTAATTTAATGCAACACATTTCCCCAAGAAGGAAAATAAAGAATCTGTCTCTATCTATCTATCTATCTATCTATCTATCTATCTATCTATCTATCTATCTATCTATCTATCTATCTATCTATCTATCTATCTATCTATCCATCCATCCATCCATCCATCCATCCATCCATCCATCCATCCATCTATCTATCTATCTATCTATCTATCTATCTATCTATCTATCTATCTATCTATCTGTCCATCCATCCATTCATCTATCCATCTATCCATCTATCTATCTATCTATCTATCTATCTATCTATCTATCTATCTATCTATCTATCTATCTATCTATCTATCATAGTAGTGGTACAAGTAGTGGTGGTAATACTAGAAGTACTATATGTGGTAGTACCCGTAGAATATATGAAATTATTCTTATCTTTGGTTTTTGTCTTGTTTTTGTTGTCTGTTTTTTACTGTTGGCACTGAGGTTAAATGTGGATAAATACATTTTAACAGTTGTTTACTTTGTATTTTTCACTATTAGGAAAAACCATTTCAGTTCCACTGTGCTAGAAAAAGACTAATACCCTCCAATAAAAAACCCAACTGGGTTCGTTTCAAATATTCCTTCGGCCAAGTCTGGTATGTTTTGTTCATTTCAGCAAGAACTCATGGCACTCAAGAAAAGATCTGATGGTGGCTCACATCATTGACGGGTGTGCCGGGCGTCTCCTCATCTCCTTCCTGGTTCCTGATGCCCCTCATCTTCCTGGGTTTTTCTGGGTCCTCCTTCATCACCTCCTCCCTGTTGGATGGCGGCACGTCATTTATTCAACGTTGAGTGAGTCACTATGTCAGTCTATCAATGTCTGTCAATGTCAGTCTGGCGACACATTCAGTTCAGCCAGCAAGCAATGAACCTGTCAGACAGCCATCAATCCCACCATCCATAACACCATGGATATGAATTTATATACAAACCCAGAGTCAAAGTCATCACAGCATCTCTGCAGGGAGAATTTATACTGATTTTACCAAGGGCTTGAATACAATTAATCCAAGTTTTCCCAAACTTGGAGTCAAGACTGAATGAAAGCAGGGCCCTTGAAAAATTCCTTTAAAAAATGTCTGAAATGAAACTCTGATTATTTCAGAATGGAAAATTGCTTCTGGGCATTTTGGACTGCATTCAAAACCATTGGACAACCTTCACGGTTCGCCTATGATTTGGCATTGCCTACCTTACAAAATTAGCAAATCCTCCTCATAAATCAAACTTTTTATGTACACGCTGAAGAGCAGGGCAATGTAAATGCACAGTTTAGAACTATTCTGGGAATTTTTTGCTCCAAATACCGGGTGACTTTGCTAAAAAGGATGGGACGTACCTGTGTCTCCAGTAGCTGGTCTTGTAGATGGTGAAGTCAGGGATATCCAGGTCATCTCTCTCCCAGGTACACTGGTCATAGGTCAGGTCTCTCCACTTGACCAGGTAGTGGTACATCCCCTTCTTATCCACGCTGGAGGAGACACACACAGAGAAGATGAGTCTGCATATAATTATGCCAAGGCGCACACAAACAAAAACACACAATTTGCACATAATCTTTTTTTGTTGTTATTGGACCCCCCCCCCCTTTTTCTCCCCAATTGTATCTGGCCAATTACCCCACTCTTCCAAGCCGTCCCAGTCACTGCTCCACCCCCTCTGCCGATCCGGGGAGGGCTGCAGACTACCACATGCCTCCTCCCATACATGTGGAGTCACCAGCCACTTCTTTACCCTGACAGTGAGGAGTTTCACCAGGGGGGACGTAGCGCATGGGAGGATCACGCTATTCCCCCAGCTCCCCCCCCGAGCAGGCACCCCGACCGACCAGAGGAGGCGCTAGTGCAGCGACCAGGACACATACCCACATCTGGCTTCCCACCCACAGACACGGCCAATTGTGTCTGTAGGGACGCCTGACCAAGCCGGAGGTAACACAGGGATTCGAACGGGCGATCCCCGTGTTGGTAGGCAACAGAATAGACTACCATGCTACCCCGACGCCCCAGTTTTCACATTATCAAATAGGGGGGTTTTATTTGGACAGCAAGTGCTGAACATACACACACACACAAACACTAGATAAATAAAATTAAATACAAGTGTATGCATGAAAACACACACACACACACACACACACACACGGATCAACAAGCAAGCTGACTAGACAAATCAACACACACACACACACACACACACACACACACACACACACACACACACAGCAGGCCTACCTGTGGTTGATGATGCGGTGGATCATCATCCATTCAGGCTTGATGCCATACTTGTAGTATTTGTCTTCCAGGATGGCGTACTGGGGGTCCTTGGCCCTCCTCTTCTCATTCTTCCCTCCTCCGCCTTCCTCCTCCGCCCCGGAGCCATAGTCCAGACTGGGGGGCTCGTCCATGTCCGTCTTCCTCTGGTAGTTCCGGAACATCACCGAGTGAAAGATCTCCAGCTGGAAGAGGAGGAGGAGGAAGAGGAGGAGGAAGGGAAGTAAGCAGTAGGTGTTATGAGGAAGATCAAGATTAGCGGTTTTTCACAGTCTGGTAGTCAGACTTGCTTATGCCTAAACCTTTCTCCCCAATACGGAGAACTGGCTGTGTATGATGCATTCATTCTTTTTAAGATATTATTAAACTCTAAGACTAAACCAGTGCTTTTAATCAGGTCCTCCAGTACCACCAGGACTGCTGGTTTTCTGTTCTGCCAGGTAGTCTGTCTATCTTTCTGTCTGTCTATTTATGTATTTATCTGTCTGTTTGTCTGTTGAAATTTCCTTGGAAAACATCTTTTTAAATTTTAAGCTTTTTGCTTTGTTTTCATTTCTTCTGTATGTTTAATATTTCCCACTTTTGTTGTTTACTGTAGCTGCTTGTTATTCATTGTGAGAATGGAAAACCTTCTGAGTCTGCATCCGTAATTTAGGACTTTACAAATAATAAACTCTGCTTGACTTGTTTGCCTTTATTCATTTATTTACTTATCTTTTTGCTAAGCTGCCTTTGAGTGGAGCCATAACAATAAATCTGAACTAAACTGAGCTGAACTGGAAAGGTCTTCGCAGGCGTTTATCATATCATTTCTTATGATCTTTAATCCTTTTCCTCTCTCCATGTCCGGACCGCTCCGTCAATCTTTGGCCTCTCACCTGCAGCTCAGTGATCCAGGTGCAGTGCCAGTAGGACTGACCCGCCAGCTTCACGAAGAACTCCCTCTCCGGCCGACCCTTCATGGGAGGGGGCGGGGGGGCGTCGGGCAAGGCATCGGGGGCAGGGGGCACAGGGATGGGGGGCGGGGGCTCACCCCACCGCCAGTGGAGGATCTTCTGAACACGTCCTTTGATTGGCGGACACTGAGGTGAGATGAAGGAGAGTGTTAACTTTGACGGTGTTGAGAAAAAAGTGTATTTCTACTCGAGATAGAACCAGTTTCTACTGGGGGAGATGTCTTTCAGCCAGACGCAAGTGGTCACGTCAAAAACCAGATGAATCAAACACAGATGGTATCTGGATTCTCATATGTGAGTGATCCTGAAAAACAAAACTTAGACTAAATCTCATTTAAATTGTCTTCATAGTTTTTGACTACCAGAGAGCACACAGAGGTTATTGTATTGTCCTCATAGAACAGCTTTGACTTATCTCCGTCCACCAGATGTCGTAAGGTTGAAATGTGTTGTCTGACCTTTCTCATGGTCACCAGATAAGAGAAGCATGGGTCAGATCAACTCATCCTCAGTTAAAAAATGGAAGCTTGAATACTATTTTTGTTTGTTTGTTGGATTTTTCCCCAATTGTATCCAGATGTTAGGTCGGGGCTGGACTAATGTGGTGCAGAGTCTGAAGGGTTTGGTGGTGGCTCGTGTGAGGATAGAGCACGCTTTCTACACCCTGACCAGTAATCTGGACTCTGTCAGGGCTCTGGGGGGATCAGACAGGTTTTATGTTCACTGAGGGAAGATGGTTCACTTGTTCTTAATTTTTTTTTTTGGACCCCCCCGCTTTTCTCCCCAATTGTATCCAGCCAATTACCCCTCTCTTCCAAGCCATTCCGGTCACTGCTCCACTCCCTCTGCCAATCCGGGGGAGGGCTGCAGACTACCACATGCCTCCTCCGATACATGTGGAGTCGCCTGCCGCTTCTTCTCACCTGACAGTGAGGGGTTTCACCAGGAGGACGTAGCACATGTGAGGATCACGCTATTCCCCCCAGTTCCCCCTCCCCCCGAACAGGCACCCCAACCGACCAGAGGAGGCGCTAATGCAGTGACCAGGACACATACCCATATCCGGCTTCCCAACCGCAGACACGGCTAGTCGTATCTGTTGGGACGCCCGACCAAGCCGGAGGTAACACGGGGATTTGAACCGGTGGCCCCCGTGTTGGTAGGCAACGGAATAGACCGCTACGCTACCCAGATGCCCCTGAATATAAAATCCTATGAATTGTCTGTATGATTATACCGCCTCAGGCCTCTTATGCTATAATAAGGATCACATTATGCATTTGATGCGATGGTAAGCATGCTAACCTAATCATACATATTGTATAACCGTATGAAAGTCCACAAGTTTCCTTTTCAGGAGTGGTACACCTGAGCCCGACAGTGAGCAAATCCACCTCACATCATAACAGAACAAGACTTTATCAATAGACTGGATTTCTTTGACTTTTACCTGTGGTATTAGATTAGATTGAGAGGACATACACATAAGATGGCACCTGACTTTCCTTAAAGGGTGGTAATGAGACATGGAGGAAGAGAACAGAAACGAAACAGAAACGAACAGAACAGATCACATCAGGGACAGACCAGACCAGGCTGACGTGGACTCACCGTGCACCGCGGACACAGCCATTCTCCATTGGGGATCTCCGGCAGCGGGGGGTTGAGACAGTGGATGTGGTAGGAGGAGGTGCAGGTGTCACAGCACAACAGCTCCCCTCCATCTTTACACACCCGGCAGAACTCCATGTGGTCGTCGTCCTCCTCCTCGACCCCCACTGGCGCTCCCACCTCCAACATCACTCTTTCCTCACACTCCTCCTCAAAGTCCTCGTAGTCCTCATCCTTCGCTTCCCACTGAATTCCCTCCTTTTCCTAAATTGGGACCGGAATGTTGGATAATCAAAACTGGGAATGCCGAACAATTGATAAATCGTCGACAAAGCTAAGTAATTGAAACTGACTACAGAGCTATGGCTTCTTCTCCTTTCTCTTCATATCAAATGTGGTGAAGTCCTAAAGAGGGGTGCAGAGAGGATTTCTGAGCATCCAACTGAGTTGAGAAACGAGTTTTAAGAAAGTATGAGGAAATTAACTGAGGACTACACTCGATTTCAACATGGCGGTATCCCATTAGCTCTTGCCTAGCGCAGAATATATCCAGCTAAACGTAGCGTACTTTTACACCACACTGTTTCACTAATCATTACATAATGACGTATCACCCAAACAGCTTTAACTGCCTCTTTATATTGTTCTGGAATACTTTTACAAATTATGTTTTATGCTTGCGGCTATTTAGCTCTCCGGCTATGACATTTAGACATCTACTAAATGTTTACTTTTCAACCCAATTCCAGGTTAAAGCCTAGACGGTGCATGCACATTTAGACATCTTTTAGACATTTAATCAGTGTAAAATTGCTTCGGAGGTACTTTTAGCAATTCTTGATGTTTTGTACCACCAGTGAATGAACCACCTGCTGGACACAACAAATTTAGAATAGTTTAACTACCGACCACAGTGAGGACTGTTTACTGAAAATTCCAGTGGTTTATTTTGGCCCTGTTAGGTTGGCCATGGCTGGCACTCCAGTCATATAACAACACAGCCAAATGCCAAAAAGTTCAAAAATTCATTGAAAATTTCACAAAGCCCATTTCTCTGTAACGCACACCATCTGAACTTCTCCTGATGCGGGAAAACACCCACAATCTCGAGCCCCAAACAACACCAAAACAAATCCCTTGCATCTCTATTTGGAGGCCCAGAATGTCCGTCACTTGGACATCAGTATGTGAATTAGCGAGCAACGAAACCAAGTAATCAGTTAATGTGCTCCGTCTTGTTTTTTGTATGGTGGTGGTACTCACGCAGTGTGGGCAGCTCCACTTGCCCTCGGGGGCCTTGTCCAGCTCCGGCTCCAGACAGACAAGGTGGTAGGCTCTGGGACAGGTGTCACACAGAATGATTTCGCCTCCCTGTTGGCAAACCTCACAGTAATCTTGATGGTCTGTCTCATACCCTTCACCGTCCTCATCACCCGGCACTAAGACAGAGGAAAACAGGAGGGAACAAAAACAGACAGACAGGGTGACTGCAGGAATCAGTAGAACCTTAATTAAGGTCCACTATAATCAATACCGCTGACCGCTTCCAAAGGAATGACATCACCAAAACAGCAGGTTTGGAAAACAGAAATGCTAGGTTGCACATGTGTTATCGTGTCTAATTTCGTGTTTACTTTTCTTTTTCTTCTTAGCCGGTCGCCCCCGTTTGTTTTTCTTGACTCGGCCGGAGCTGTCGGAGCGAACAGAGGAGCTGTGGACGCTGGAGTCCTCCTGCTCCGACTCGTCCTCATCCACATCCTCACTCTGACAGGGCAGCAAGATGGGTTTTTGGCGGA
The DNA here is from genome assembly GCF_029633865.1 of Lampris incognitus. Taxonomy (NCBI): domain Eukaryota; kingdom Metazoa; phylum Chordata; class Actinopteri; order Lampriformes; family Lampridae; genus Lampris; species Lampris incognitus. Next base: position 27,030,745 of record NC_079230.1, read on the forward strand.
AATGGTACGAAGAGGAAAGAAGAGGCGAGGCAGTAAAGGAGAAAAAAAAAGATTGAATTTCAAGTTGAGAAGAGAAAAGAGTGTGGAGAATGTGGTGAGATATACGAAGATATGGAATGAGTTTAGCATAAGTCCATCTATCTGTTCATGCATTCATTAAATCTATCTTTCTATCATCCATCCATTTATATTTCATCATCTATCAATTTTCTCATCTATTTTTCAATATCCATCCATCCATCCACTCATCCATTCCATTTATTCATTATCCATCTATCTACCTTTCATCCATCCATCATCTCATCCATCAATCAATCATTCCATCCATCCATCCATCCACCTAGCCATCATCTGTCCATCCATCCATCTATCAATCCATCCACCCATTCATTCATCCATCCATCCACTCATCCATCCATCTGTTTGTTCTTGTCAGTACAACATATGTTAAAACATCTGCTGTCACTCACTGAGCAGCTCTTCTTCCTCTTGGTGCCTATGGGGCCCAGCTTAATACGAATGGGAGCCATCTTTTTCGCCTTGGCCACAGCTGCTGTCTTTTTCTTGTCTGGGACACGAGGGCTTTTACTGCGTTTCTTGTAACCTGGGCCTGGACAGACAGTGATGGAGTTAAGGGAATATTGAGGGAAGTATAAATGAATACTACATTCACCAAACTTCTTTTTTTAAGATGAAAGCAACAATAGATACAAAAAACTTCAAAAGGGATCGGTGCCTAAAGATGTTGAGGTTGGCATGCCTTCTGTCCCTACAGCAGCTAGATGAGGACGAATTTTTTCTAGAAACCTCTGTCTCATGTCCTGCCTATTTCATCGTCCCATCCTCCCACTGTTTTGATAGAAAAAGATGTGAGAGTGAACTTAATCCTGTTCTTCAAGTTATTTTTACACCATTTGGGCTTTAATGGGTGGTATACATTTGAAAGTGACAGAAAAGATAAAGAACATGTGGAAAGCTGGACTTCAAAGTCTAGCATACTGGTGTCACAGATGCTGACACCAAATATAACATACTCTAAATCCTGTTTGTGTGCATGACAGACTGTCACGCCACTGATCACTCGATATCAAAAGCACACTCTCAATTTAAAAAGACAGTACTTATACCAGAGTGTTGGTAAACCATTGAAACAAATACTAAACAAACCAATACAAAAAAACAAGGTATCATCTCCTGACCTTTGCCCTCTTTAGTCTTGGCCTTGCGAAGTGGTGCCGGTTGCTGTGGAGGCTCTGGGGAGGCAGTCACCGCGGAGACCTGCTCGGCGACAGCGATGGCGGCAGCTGCTGCAGCTGCTGCGATGGCAGCGGCGTTGCCTTTGAAGGGGTTGTTTGAGCTAAACTCCCGCCACTTGGCACCCAGGATCGTCATCATCTTGGACATGGGGATCTTGGGGTTCTTTTTGGCTATCATGGGCCTTGGAGAAAGAGAAGATAATCCATCTTGTATTCATAGTTTTGCTGTTTGCCAGAGAGAAACCATGGGCAGGGAGCCGAAATCTGACCAAAAAACACAAAAGAACTCTTTTCTCTCTCCATAACATGAGTAGTCCCTTCATGCTTGAAACTCAAAGCTGTGAAATAATTTCCCACTTTGTTTACTGAGCTGAAGAAGGCTTGACAATTAATTTCAAGGCCCAGTCTGCAGTAAAAGGAAGTCAGTACTTAGCATCTCCTACAAACTTTTGTTTATTCTGAACCAAAACGAAGCTGGCAGATATTTTTGAGACCCCTGAAATTTTCACAATATATAACATACATTTGAGAAATCAAACACTTAAAAAGCAGCTATTAGACCCCAAATTTGTCGGGAGAACTTGTGGCACATCTATAAACTCTATGTAATTGTAAATGCCTGCAAAGTGAGTGTATTAGTCTTTCATATTAGTCCCAAAATGTGAGAAAAGTGGAAATGTGGAAAGTGAGAGGATGTCTGAGGAGTGCAGAAGAAGCATACTGGTACCGATTTTCAAGAATAGGGATTATGTGCAGAGCTGTAGCAACTACAGAGGTATAAAGTTGATCAGACACAGCATGAAGACATGGGAAAGAGTAGTGGAAGCTAGGTTAAGAGAGGTGATGATTAGCACGCAGCAGTATGGTTTCATGCCAAGAAAGAGCACCACAGATGTGAGGTTTGCTTTGAGAATGTTGATGGAAAAGTAAAAAGAAGGCCAGAAGGAGTTACATTGTGTCTTTGTGGTTTTAGAGAAAGCATATGACAGGGTGCCGAGGGAGGAGTTGTGGTATTGTATGAGGAAGTCGGGAGTGGCAGAGAAGTATGTAACAGTGGTGCAGGATATGTATGAGGGCAGTGTGACAGTGGTGAGGTGTGCAGCGGGAATGACGGATGGGTTCAAGGTGGAGGTGGGATTACATTAAGGATCGGCTCTGAGCCCTTTCTTGTTTGCAAAGGTGATGGACAGGTTGATGGATGAGATCAGGCAGGAGTCTTTGTGGACTATGGTGTTCGCAGATGACATTGTGATCTGTAGCAAGAGTAGGGAGCAGGTTGAGGAGAGCCTGGAGAGGTGGAGGTATGCACTGGAGAGAAGAGGAATGAAAGTCGGTAGGAGCGAGACAGAATACATATGCGTGAATGAGAGGGAGGACAGTGGAATGGTGAGGATGCAAGGAGTAGAGGTGATGAAGGTGGATGATTTTAAATTGGGGTCAACTGTTCAAAGTAACGGGGGAGTGTGGAAGAGAGGTGAAGAAGAGAGTGCAGGCAGGGTGGAGTGGGTGGAGAAGAGTGTCAGGAGGGATTTGCGACAGAAGGGTAACAGCAAGAGTTAAAGGGAAGGTTTACAAGATGGTTGTGAGACCAGCTATGTTATATGGTTTGGAGACAGTGGCACTGTCAAAAAGACAGGAGGCAGAGCTGGAGGTGGCAGAGTTGAAGATGCTAAGATTTTCATTGGGAGCGATGAAGAAGGACAGGATTAGGAACGAGTATATTAGAGGGGCAGCTCAGGTTGGACGGTTTGGAGACAAAGCAAGAAGAGGCAAGACTGAGATGGTTTGGACATGTGCAGAGGAGAGACGCTGGGTATATTGGGAGAAGGATGCTGAATATGGAGCTGCCAGGGAAGAGGAAAAGAGGAAGACCAAAGAGGAGGTTTATGGATGTGGTAAAGGAGGACATAGGTGGCTGGTGTGACCGAGAAAGATGAGAGGACAGGAAGAGATGGAAACGGATGATCCACTGTGGCGACCCCTAACAGGAGCAGGCAAAAGTGGTAGTAGTAGTAGATCAGTCCCAAAATGAAACATTGCAAATGTCAACATGGAACAGAGAAACTTCCTATACTTTAGTTTCACACAGTAAAAAATAAGGTAGATGGTCCAAAAATACACCATCCTCATCACCAGAGGGTGATGAGGATTCCATCATTATCTCATGGACCTCAAAACAGACACTCTTATAGGCTATGAGGATTTTGTAGTCTTGCAGTTAAAACCATCCAAGGTGAGACCAAGTCCAAGTCAGTTCTTTAGGGGAATGAGATTGAGTCAAGTCAAGACCAAAGCTCATCAAGTTTGTGTCAAATCCAAGACTTCTAGGTCAAACTCAAGACCAATGGGCCCAAACCATGTGTAAAGAGTGAAACCAGAACAGTGCAACTCCAATTAAACACCATGACTGTAACTGTAGTAGTCTACCATGATAGTAAAAGTCAAAATTTCATGACATTGTTTTAACTTTGACTTTTTTCCCCCTCTGTCATTTCAGAGATATGAAAAATATAAATTGAGAAGAAAATGAAAAACGAAAAACAGATTAAACTGCACTTTATTGACCTCCTCAGGGAAAGTTTGATATTCATTTAAAAATAATGAATGAATAAATTAAACAAAAGTCTTGTTATCAGTGGGTCTTGTAAAATTATCACGAGTCCATACTGACTGAGTCATCACGCTGTGAAGTCACATGTACTAAAACCATAAGATTTTTCCCAAATACACCCCCCCGCCCCCAAGGGGTAGATAGAGGATGTTGATTTTTTTTGCTCATCAATCACATTTCAGTCAAATTTAAGAGAGAGGTGGTGACAGTCGAATCTCTGATTAGAAGTGTAATTTTTAAAAAAAAAATGTATTTCTCATTTGGATCAGAGGGTCCTCTGGGGACCACAGACCTCAGTTTGACAACAACACAAAAACTGAACAGTATTTGGAAGGAAATACCTCATGAACTGGCTGAAGGCTTTGTAGTTGGTGAGCTCCCTGTAGTCTTCCTCGGTGAAGGTATGATCAACATCCTCCAGACCCCACTCCTTTGCCAGCTGGGCTGACGTCTTCTGCTCTATTGGCTGCTGAGAGAAGAAAGGGAGAAAAAAAACCCTGAATAAACAGACAAGTCGAATCATACTTGTTTCCGTGTACAAATGTGACTTTTGTGCTTTCCTGACTGTTGCTGTTTTGTTTTTGTTTTTTATTCCCCACTTGTGATTTCCTCTTTACCTTTGTCGTTTCCTCCTGGCTGCTGTCTCGGTCCCCGTCATCTTTTTTCTTCTTCTTGGTTTTCTTCTCCTTCTTTTCCTTGTGTTTCTTCTTCTTCTTCTTCTCACCAGATCCGTAATCGCTGGCCACGCTGTCCGAGTTATCGCCATAGTCCCTGTCTCTGTCGGAGTCTCTGTCTACATCACTGTCCTGGAGAGACAGAGAGAGACAGAGACGGAGACAGAGAGCAGATAGAATAAGAAAGTTACAGAGAAAGAAGATAGAGAGAAAGCAGACAAGAGAATAAGAGACAGAGACGGAGAGGGAGAAGATATACAGAGTTATTGTAGCATAATAACAATGAATGAAGACAAAACCATGCCATCATTGCAGCGAAACAGCCAAATCGAGGACACGCAGCACAAGATGAACTCACTATCTTCTTGCGTTTTTTAGCTTTGACTGGCTTCCCCTCCTTGTCCTTCTTCTTCGTCTCCTTCTTCTTCTTGGGCCGTCCTTTCTTCCTCCCGGAGCTTTCCCTGTCCGATGTCTCCCCCTCTTTGCCTGGGAACAGGGGGGTTGAAGACAACAGCTATCAGAGCATCACACTGACAATATAATCTACTCAAGTGCTTCCTAACATCCAAGTTAATCCCCTCTGAATAAAAACAAGTTTGACGCAACAACGAGCACACGACAGAGCTGGTAGCCTGGATGACCTCTGCCCTCCACCGAATAGTGACACGCACCACATTAGTTCTGGTTGCGCGTGTGTGTTATTAAGTAGATTTGACAGCTGGTGCCGGTTCAATAGAAAGCATGACTTAATTGGTTTATAGGGATATCCCTAAATGGACCATGTAAAATGGCATGACTCGCATCTCTGGGAAACCAACACACGGTGTGGTCTTTTGCGGTGACAGTGAAAGATGTCTGAATAAATACCTGAAAAGTTACATTTAATGTCCTCTTAAAGCCAACTTTGAATACCCGCTGTTCACTTATATGGACGTTTGCCGCGCAGCACTACTGCTGTCTTTTTCAAATGTGTAACACGTGACAGAAGCTGGAATAAATTCAGCCATTGCATCATAAATTGTGTACCATATTAAAAAAAAAACAAATAAATAAATTAAAAATTCAGTTTAGATAGATCATACAGGCTTTGCACAAAAGCGACGCTGCAGGGCACAAAAACCGAGTCGTAATTTGCTTGAAACCACACAGGCTGTGCGGGCTTACCCATACTGCATTAGATGTTCACAACTTCAGTGGGGTTTTTTTTTAACGAGTCAATTTACAGGCTTGCAAATCCCGCGGCCATTCCTCCTTCAAATGCACCAAATGAGAAGAAGAAGAAGAAGAAGAAAAAAAAGGAGCAGCTTAGTTTACTCCCCCCTCAAGTGTGTGAAGAAGAGAGAGGACAGAAAGGAGCGTCCCCAGGTCCCACTGAGTCGCACAGCCCGCCTCACCGACCCAACCTGGGCTGGAAGTAGAGAGAGTGGGGGGGCGAGGAAAGACGGGAAAAGGGAGGAAATGTAAAGAAAGAAAGAACGGCAGAGAGAGAGGGAGTGAGTCGGGGGGGGGCGGCGGGAGGAGGACCCGCAGCCTCGGAGAAAAGGCAATAAAGCATAACCAAAATGAGGTCTGCAGTCGCTGTCGTCATACCAGCCGCTTTAACGGACTACATTTGTTCCGTTTTATTGTCTGCCCGCCTTTGTTGCTGGTAGCTGCGGCGCACGCGCGTGGCGCGCGCCCACCCCACCGACGCGCCGTGGAGACGCGCAGCCGGCCGAGAGACGCCGAGGGGCGGCAGCGGCGCAAAATCGGGCCTCGGTGATTCAGAGGCCGCCCCGGCTTGAAAAACGGTGACGGGACTAGGTACGACGTCCCCCCCCCTAACACCCCCCCCCACACACACACACACACTTTGGGGGTCCCCGACACACCGCGGGGGGTAAAACCCCTAACCCACGATGAGAAGAAGCGCGCTTAATTGATTTGCGCCGCGGCGGCCGTCATGTCGACCAGCGGGGTAATTTACGTCAAAAACGCGGTTTTTTAAAACCAAACCCACGACACGTGACGCTCCGAAACGGAGCGCGAACATTTGCCCGCGTCTCGTTTCACGGCGTGACGCGGGCGCGCTTATGCCGGCTAATTGGTGCCTCGCTCCCCTTCCCGCCGTGGCGGACTTCCACGAGACAGACGCGCAACTTCTATCCCGAAGAAACTTCTAGAAACCCCCCCCCCCGTTATTTGCCCCCCTCCCTCCCCTCCCTCCCCCCAGAACGACTCACGCATCACATTGAGAGGGCAACTGTGATCATCGTTAACGTTGGTCCGTTGTGGCAAAACCGCAAACCGTGTCGACCCGACCAGCGGCCGCCTCGTCGCGGCCGTGGGTTCGTCACAGGAGGACGCGTCTCAAACAGACGTTGGTGTCATCGCAAGTCGCCGTGAGGTCGGGGCGTTGAAAACAAACGCACACACACACCTTCTGTTTGGGGGGGTATAAAAAAAAGGGGGACAGCATGCGGAGCTGTCCCCCGTCACGAAGGTCGGGTGAAGTTTGTGACACACACGCACGCACGCGCACGCACGGGGGGGGTTGGTTTCATCCGGCTTTCATGTCTGCCAAGCGAACGCATCGTCTCTCCGGATCCGATCGAGATATCGCGCACGCGAGCCTGCGCGGCCGGGAGTCCATGTTTTTTTTTTTTTTCCGCCAGTCCCGTCGCGAGCTCTTTCCACCCTTCAAAGGCGACTTCGATCGAAGTCGTTTCGCGCGGCGTGTCCGCGGGGACCTCTCCGCCGGATCACACGCGTCAACTTTGACCGGTGCATTTTGGACCGTCGCGGGGGGGGGAGAGGGGAGGGGGACACACACACACACACACACACACACACACACACACGCACACAAAAAAGAAACCCCCGTCGTGGCAAGTTGCTTTAAAGTTGGATTTCGAAACTCTTTCGTGTGTGTGTGTGTGTGTGTGTGTGTGTGTGTTAAACTGGGATACATCTCGGAGAGGCGGGAGGCGCTGCGAAGAAAGGAAGAAAGCAACAAATCGGAGTCTCCGGCGGCGGCGGCGGCGTGTTTTACAGCCCGGCTCGGCGTCGCCGCACGCCTGCCCCTCTTTATATCTGCCTTATTTCGGAATAAACGCGTGTGTGCGTGTGTGTGTGTATCTGTGTGTGTGTGTTCGGCTGTGCGCGCTCCCGACGTCTCTCGCCCGGGCTCTACTGTACCTGGCGCGGCCGCCGCTGCAGTTTCCCGAGGCGCGCCGTCGAGTTTATGTCGCTTGCGTTCTCGCCGTCCGGATCGCCGTCGTCCTCTTCTTCATCAAAATCTCCTCCCTCGGAATTAAGCGCCGTGCCCTCGTCTTCCTCGCAGGACCGGAGAGGAGATGACATTATGTTCCCGTCATTGGACTCCGGTCCGTTGTATTCAGAAAGCGTATTCTTCCGAATTATGATATTTATTTAATATTCAAATCGGCACGGGGGGGGGGGGAGAAAAAAGAAAAGTGGGGGCGTTTTGGAATATTTTACACCAGGCACAGCAACAAAGATGGCCGCCCTTATATTTATTTTTAACAACCCCCCCAATAAGAAAAATCCCCTTACATAAAAAATGGCTGACTATATTATTTCAGAACGCAACCCCCTCCTCCTCCTCCTCCTCCTCCTCCTCCTCTATCTCTCCCTCTCTCTCTCTTTCTTTCTGCCCGCGCTCGCCCCCTCCCTCCCCAAAAAACGTGCACATTGTTACAAGAAAAGGGGTGTGTAACTGCGTGTAAGTTCCATCGCTACTTGTTTTGTCTCCCCTCTTTCGCCCCCCTCTCCGAAGCGGGTCCGTCACCAATCCCACCGGCTCGGGCAAACTGTCACTTACGGATCACGCGCACGCGACAACTCTCGCATTCTGCATTGCAGAGCCCCGACACAAATCTATCAAACATGGCCACCCTGTATTCCTCAGAGCCCCCCCCCCCCCCATCGCTGTAATGTATAAATACACACCAGGAGAGAGAGAGAGAGAGAGAAAGAAAAAAGGAAAAAAGAAAAGAAAATGATTTTGAGGCAAAGGAGGGCTCTGCGAGCGTGAGTGCTGGGGAGGGATCCGGATGGGGGGTTGGGAAAAATCTGCCGCAGCCATGCCCAAGACTTACATCAGATTGTATTGCTTAAAAATTAACTACTTGTGGTGGGGATAAAAACACATTTCAAACGTGCAAAACTGAGAGCACGTATCCACCCCCCCACCCCCCGGCTGAATAGTTGACGGGGATGAATAAGTCGTTTGCAACAACGGGGGGGGGGCAGAAATGCAGACAAACAAATAAAGGCACACGAATCCCGTGTTTGTGCGCAGGGCTCTCGGTGCACCGTCAAGTCATTCCGAGAGCAGCGGTCCGCAGCAACTGCGGCGGCGCGGGAGGCGCGGGAGGCCACCGTGGGGGATCCCGGGCAGGGCCGCGGGCTCTGCACGCTCGCGGAGCACTCTCACGTTTGGACAAAAAGAGGTTTTCCAGTTTGCCTTGTCACAGTCGAGCTGACCCGCCGCTGCACCGGACGTGAAGACAGCAGCGCCGGTGTGTTTCAGCAGCGTCCATCCCACTGAGTTTGGAGACGGTTTTGTACCAAGAGCCAGAAAGCTGCTGCCGCCAAGTGCCATTTGCAGCAGGAGAATTGATCGGCTATCCAGCAGCGGTTCATTAATAAATTGGGGGGAGGGGGGAAATGCAACCAAGAAATATTCACTATTTATTATTTGCTATACAGGAAATAGGCTGTGTAATGGTAGAAGAAGTTGCATTATCAGACCGGCGCTGAAAAGTGTCAACACGGTCGGCAGTCGTAGGATAACCTGACCCAGCACCTTGCGCGCGTCAAGTGTAAGGTCAGAGGTGACCGGCTTGGCCCTCAGGGCTTGCTGAGGTCATCATTGAAGTAGAGATAAACCGACTGGGCGTAAAGGTCCCCGTCCATGCCATTCCGGTAGAGCTCCTCATCCTCGTCCGGATGCCGTTTTGGCTCAGCGTCTTGCTCATGTCCAGCCGGACGCCGCCGCACTTCCAGGTGTAGCTCGAGGCGTGTGGAGTTGTAGTGCAGATAGCGATGGAGGATCTCCTCCACTGTCTCCTCGGAACACACCTGAAGGGAACGAGAAAGCGTGGCCTGACATATATGGATATATATATATACATATATATGGGTTTTTGAAGTCCACATAAGCACGCAGCTTCGTGTGGGACTCCTCTCTCTGTCTGCTCAACTGTTGAAACAGGTGCTTGAAACACTCAAGCCTGGCTCCCAGTCCTGGCAAATGTGAGGAGAGGAATTCATTTATGCCTGATCCAGGGGTCACGCTTGGCACGAAAGCAAGAGGGCAATGCAATACAGTAGGACAGGAGATATATATATATAATCCAGTGAGTCAAGTAAATTCTTTATGAGACAGTACAAGCCTGTTTCATGCCATAAGCAATCATGCTCCTTATTTGTTGAGCACTTTCCCTACTGTTGAGTGTTTCTTTTAACAAAGTTATACACACACACACACACACACACACACACACACACACACATAGATATATATATATATGTGTGTGTGTGTGTGTGTTTATCTGTATAGGTGTGAGAGCACATGTGAATGTGTGAGCGGAGCTCCCCTGCCGAGCCTGTGGTCACCGGGGAGACTCCTGTTACCAGACTGGGTGCCTGGCGGGAGAGACCTAGTGCACTGGAGGAGGAGACGCGTGTATTTGCATGTGTGCATGTATGCATATGCGCCGCTCGTGCGTGCCCACCCCCTGCGTCTTACTGTATTTTATGCTTGTAGCATATGTGGGCATATGTGTTTGAACCCGTGCGTCACCTCACCCACAGCTCCGGCTTTGCACATTGTAGGGGGGTGCGAATGCACGCGAGCGTGTGCACAACATCCCTCAGGTTTGCAGAAACGAGTGAACCCGGCCAGGAGTCCCTCGTGCGCCGCAGGCGCTGACACACTGCACTTCCGTGCCACGCTCGCTGCCCTCACCAGCTCAAATCCCTCCGTGTGTGTGAGTGTGTGTCCATTTGGCAGGGACTCGTGTTGAGGATGAGAGGGGGGGAAGGCGCACCTCGCCTCCACCCACCCTTTCCCCGCCCTCCCCCTGGGCTCCGAGCGCGGGATAACCCAGATTTTATGCAGGGTGACACGCAGAGGAAGACACCAGCACCTGCGCTCCGTTCGGCGCTGCGCTGCCTGGAAGAGCCGCGGTGCACAGAGCGGAAAGTGGATAAATACCAGTGTGGCAGAGGGGGGCCTCTGCAGAGAGAGAGAGAGAGAGAGAGAGAGAGAGAGAGAGAGAGAGAGAGAGAGAGAGAGAAGGAGAGAGAGAGAGAGAGAGAGAGAGAGAGAGAGAGAGAGAGAGAGAGAGAGAGAGAGAGAGAGGAGAGAGAGAGAGAGAGAGTGAGAGAGAGAGAGAGAGAGAGAGAGAGAGAGAGAGAGAGAGAGAGAGAGAGAGAGAGAGAGAGAGAGAGAGAGAGAGAGAGGAGAGAGAGAGAGAGAGAGAGAGAGACGAGAGAGAGAGAGAGAGAGAGAGGAGGAGAGAGAGAGAGAGAGAGAGAGAGGACTGCTGCAGCCTCTCACTGAGCTGACGAGTCTGCGTTTCTCTGGCTCCGGGTCTGTGCTTTCTGTGCCAATTAAATACTGAAGCGATTCTTTTTTTCCCTTTCTCAGACTATCTAACTGAAGTTGTGAAGCCCACTTGGACCGAATGAGTTTCACCGGTTCCAGTTCTGTCCTCTGAGACTCAGAATAAGGTTTGGCCGCCTTATATAGTTGACTCTCCATGGACTCTTCACAAGGTCAGCAGCTGTCCCGTGGATCCCGGTCAACTACCCCTCTCTAAAAGTCGTGGTGTGTTGTCAAAATGCATTTAAAGTGCCAGGAAAACGTCTCTAAACCTATATATATACAAAAGCACTCATTCATTTAAACTCTTACACAGACCTATGTATTGGTGGCTGCAGAGCCTTATGATGGAACAACTCAACTGTCACTGCCAACTAGTCTGTGAGGATGAAAAACTGCCTCAACACGAGATCAGTTTCTGTTGACAAATAAGTAAGCCCAGAAAGTGTGCAGACGTCCCACTGTGCCCATTCCAGAGGCAATACCGAGGCCAGGTTATTGTTCAGACTACACAGGATCTGGTTTCTCCACCAAAATATGGACACGTCACAGCCCTTTGCAAAAACTCATACACATCTGGACTGTCAACCATATAGATAATTCTGAATATTAAAGAGAGTTGATGGGTATAACCAAAGCCCCCTCACAAATTAAAGTTCTTTTGTCCATGGCAAACAGTTGTATCTACAGAATAATGAAGATTGTGAACGGTGTTGCCCCCCCCCCCCGAACAAGCTCCAGAAAAGCACAATAACGTGTTCATTCTGAATAAGCAGTCTCTTTACCTTCACAAAAACAACTTATTTAGTGGAACCTCTTCAAATGTAAAATGACTTTTTTTATGAAACTGGAGTTTTGGACTGGACGCCAGGGTCTGGTGCTTTCATTCCTCACCTCCAGCCGTTGCACCTGTGCTGTGAGGGTGTTGACGATGCGTAGCCACCTGGTTTTGGCTGAAAGCAGGCCCACCTCGTACTCCGAGTCTCTCCACCAGGGCAGGCCGAAGTCATTGGCCCAGTCGGTGCGGGGACCGGTAGGAGGGATGTGCAGAAAGCGCCCCCTAGGGTGTAGTACGTCACACAGCCAGTCGGTGGGTCTACGTGGGTGAGGATCTACGGGACGAAAAAGGGGAAATTATCATTTAAACAAAAAAAAACTGATGCATTCTTCTAACCCCCTTCTACTCACGTCTTTGGTTTTGGGGTCAAACCAATGACTGATGTCCTTTCCTGCACACTCGATGATAGGCATCAGGAGAACATCGCCTATACGGAGAGCGAAAAGGTCTGTAGATGTCGGTTTTGGTGACGTTTAGACGTTTGTTTTAACAAAATGTGGGAGCTGGTTAGCGTCACTCACCTTTGAATTTTTTCACCAGAGGCGTCAGGTCGTACACCTTGCCTAAATATGACACCCACAAATCCTCGGCGCTGTTGTGGGCTGACAACCTCGCTGGGCGTGAAAAACTTGGATCGCGGCATGACTTCTTTTGTTTTAAAATCAGAGAAGCTTTAATCCTTAACTGCAGTACAGCGCCAATATTTCTATAACGCAAAGTTTTAAAACGGTCCTGTGTCGTAAGAGTCCCGTTGCTGTGGCAACCACAAAAGCGTCTGTTGCTGAAACGTTTTATGGTATATTCATTAACGCATAAAGAACAATAGAAATATACCACACAATAATTATAATATAACCGGATATATTTTAAATCAAATTTGTAAATATGTGGGGGAAAAACCCCCATTTCGGTCCAAATTGTGTGTGACTGTCAAACAAACACCAGTTGTGTGTGACTGTCAGAAACATTAGCATGTACATAGTGGTTCCTTGTGTAAATAAAAAAAATAGAGAATATTGTATAATAATGATAATACTAATAATAATGACACTACTACTAATAATAATAGTAATAACAGCGCTAAATAAAATTAACAACGCTATCAACACGGCGAGCATACTGAGCGAATTTCCGGTTTAGTCGTCCGTCGGAGAAATTCTTCCGCTGGCAAACAAAAGGGAAGAAAGGGGGAGCATGGCAACAATGATAGAAGAAAAACGGTCCCTCGATCCATGTAATGCGTTGCTTTCGTAAGACATTTTAGTATTTGACGGAGTTTCGCTTGTTGTCTGAACTGTCATCTTGGAGGGGGAAAGTTCAAGTGTTAATTTACCGCCGATGTCATCGGTATGAAGCGTGGTGGTGAGGTTAGCCGAGTGGCTAAAGCGCCATCGCGTTGATCAGTCAAATTCAGGATTAAATTTCTACTATCGGAGAGCAATCAATTTTATGTCCTTGACTGGATAAGATATATAACATTACATGGTAACAATCTTTACAACCTTAAGCACTTGCCATCGATACGAGTGTTGTATTTCTTACGTTTCATGTGATAAAAGCTATCTGGGGAAAGGTTATACATTTCATATACAGTACAGTCAAACTTTGCCAGACGGCTGACTAAATTTACAATGAGATGATTCTCCGTTTCCCATCCCACCTTTGCCCAAGGCAAGGCAAATTTATTTCTATAGCACATTTCAGCAACAAGGCAATTCGAAATGCTTTA